>NC_056609.1:19581029-19773529 GCF_018340385.1 Cyprinus carpio | reverse complement strand
TGTGTGTGCGCACTTGGCATTCAATGGCAGTCAAGAGAGCAATAGTCAGCAACAGTTACAGCTCACTTTATCATCAGTCTTAAGTTTGGTACATATTTTTCCCATTATTTTTTTTATGGCGTTTTTCTTCAGTAAGACATTCTAGACGAGACAAGTTTTGAACCACATCAATCAGCACTGACATAAATTACAGCTTACATAATTTGAAACCAAGCCCGAAAAGTATTTGAAAATCAAACAACAATACAAAGACTCATCCCATGATGCATTGTGAATAAAGTAAATGAACCATGAACAAGGATACATTATATAACTAGTATATCATGTTATATTATGTATTTTAATTACACTGTATAAGTCTGTTATAATTTAACATTTCTATCTATATTTATTATTATTTTATTTTGTATTATTATTATTATTAGTGTTTCTATAATTATCTTTATCTTTTTATCTATATACACAGACATTTGTAGATTGATTGATTTTGCAAAAAAAAAACAAAACACATGGCTGTATAAATTTATTCTATTTAATCTACTGTAATCTATCAATATATTGTTTGAATGGTAGGTCTATCTAAAAAAAATTCCTTACAATGCTTCAAAACTGTTGGAATAACTATTTTAAGACTATTTTCAAAATATTAATTCAAGTCGAGGTTGATGTCTGGCTTGACTGCAATCTTTAGAATTCCCAAAGTTTGGACTTGGTTTTCTTCTAGTCAGTAAGATGTAGCTTTCTCTTCATTATTAGCTAAATAGAAGCTCTTATTTCTATGAAAGTCCATCAGACCTCCAGGTATCTGTCAATGGCTTGAAGGTACTATGTATTTTCTGAAGCTGGAAAAGATAATATGTTCCTGGTAATGCAGATCTTGTTCTTTCCATGTTACATGCCAACGCTTCATAACAAATTTTCACTCGCTTTCCTGCTGACTAATTTTTTTTATTTATATATTTTTTGATTATGATTATGAATTTCACTTTTCATTCAATAAAAAATTTGAAAAAAAAAAATAAATTAAAATTGTGCTTTGTTGAAGTAATGTCTGTATTTCATGTCAGTAAGTATGAGTGAATATGGTTTACACTGGTATTATAACTGAGTATGTCTTAGTTAAACAGTGACTCATTTTTGAATTGTTGTTTGTTTTTGCAGACTCATCTGCAGTCTCAGCGTGCTTTGCTTATCCAGGGGACAGAGTCTCTAAATAATGCGTCAAAGAGTATTGAGCGAAGTCAACGGATTGCGGCAGAGACAGACCAGATTGGCACAGACATCATCGAGGAGCTCGGAGAACAGAGAGACCAACTGGACCGCACCAGAGACAGAGTAAGAGAGAGATATCTAGACCAGCGCCCATTGTTATTGTTCTCGAACAAGCAGATGATAAACTGCTCAAGCAAAATGTCTGCAATTAATTCACTATTTCTCTTTCTCTGCTCTTACCCTCCCAATTTCTCTTCTCTTACTCCATCATCAGTTGATTCACACTGGCGAGAACCTGAGCCGCAGCAGAAAAATCCTGCGCGCAATGTCCAGACGGTGAGACTTACACTATTACGAAACATTTTACATCATTAGAATTGTTTCCAAATCTCTTTCTGAGAATATACTGTGTCAGACCTCTTAATTTCCTGTCATTACAGACTGGTGACGAACAAACTGCTACTATCGGTCATTATCATCATGGAGCTGGCCATCTTGGCAGGGGTGGTTTACTTGAAGTTCTTCCGTAAGAAATGAGACACACAAGACTGTATAAGACTTCACCTTTCCCTCTTCTTACTTCTGATGATCACAGGTGTCTGGCCCAATGACAGTGTGCTGGATGCTTTTGTGACTGTCACTTGGACGTGTATGAGTGGTTATTTTAAGCGCTAAACTTTATTAGCGTAAGTACTGCTCTCAGGGTGAAAAGAAGATGGTGACCCTGTCACATTCAGAATGCTGGAGGATAAGGACCTGTACAAAGATGGCATGATGGGTTTACCCCATTTTTAGCTGTCTTGAGCAAGGTGCCATATCTAGTGGATGTACTGTATGGATGGACAGTCTAAACAGAAGGATCCAGTGAAAGGAGTGACAAATAATATATATTTTTACACACCTCAATCATTTTAAAGTGGTGGATCACTCAAAACTGATAATTCTGTGATCATTTACTCACACTAATGCCATTCCAAACCTTTCATTGTTCGTACAGTATAAGTCAAAGGGGTCCAAAATAGCACTGGACCATGCTGACTTTCATTGTATAAACAAAAACTCATTCTTCAAAATGTCTTCTTTTCTCACAGGCTGGGAATGACATGGGGCTCAGTATATCATGACAGATTTTTTATTTCTGAGTGAACTGTCCCTTTATGTAATACTGAACTTTTAACGAAATGACCTTGATAGAATTACATTTTGTAATAGATTTTTTTGTGACAAGTGTTAACTTGTCATTAAAGGTAACAGCTCTTGGGTTTCATTCTAAAAAATGGGTGTGTTTTCCTTAAGCCTTTTCTCCAATTGGTCAAAACAGAGCTGAGTGTACTCCAGTCTGAGAGAATGACAGCTATAAACATGCACGTCACTTGCTTCACAAACCCTGGTTGGAAGAGAAAGGGGTGTGTTCAGGCTGTCAGATGGGGGTAGAGATTACTGTAAACATGACTGAGAATAAAGTGACACCAACACCTGCTTTAGTGGAAATACCAGTGTCCAGGGCTATCGGGTCACCTTGACATACTGACTTTTTGCCAGCTGACTGATTTCTAGTCATGTTAGGGCAAAACAGCAGAAGTATCAGTGGAGAGCAGTCATACACAGTTGTGTGTTTGTGATTGATCTGAGGTGTGAGCAGGTCATTGTTTATAATACCCATCACATTCTGCGGACGTTATGCTATCAAGATGGGATTATGTGGGAAGTAGCATCAGTTGTGGTCTGAGTTATTAATTTATTTTTTATTACTTATTAGTGTCACTTACTAATAAATTACAAGGGAACACTGCTGTTACTAATCTTTAGGTTGAATGATTTGAGCAATTAAACTTAAGTAATTGTAATAAATTAGTTTACTGATCAATTTAATAAGCCTAGGTGTGTCTAAAATGAAAAAGTTTCCACATTGTCCAAAATATCTGAATAGCCTTCCCATGAAGTGAGTATTAAATTAAGATGTATCTCTAATCTAAATGCTCGTTTTGTCATAAAATTACACAATTAAATGATTAATTAAATGTGAAAATTGCGAAACATAAAAAAGTCCAGAATATGATTATAAGGTCTGCATATCTTTCAAATACTTTGTTTTAAAGTAAATACTTTTTATTAAATATTAATGAATGGTTACTTAGCCTAATTGATTAAGCACTGCTGATCAATTTTACAGTTTTAGTATTTAAAATTTTGTTTTAGCATCCACCAAAAAAAAACAAACATAACTTGTCATTCTAAACTGAGATATTAATGAGAAACTGAGTTTCTTTAATTTTACCTGTCTGCAGGGATTAATGGTGGAACATAGTTACAGGCCTAGGGTATTGGGGGGCCAGGAATGCGATTTCAACTAAAGACTGATGCAGTGATTTATACAAGGGGCCCAGAATCCCTAGGGGCCTATTAGGAGATAAGTGTCCTTGTAAACTCCCTTTTTCTGAATGAAAATTCAGATAAGCTTATGGTTTTCAATATTTTTTTTTTTTTTTATGAACCATAAACAATTATTGCACATGCAACTGTGGAACAGTGTGACACTTAACAGTTTACAGGCGGAAGAAAATTAATGCCACAGTTCCAAAAACTTAGGACAACTTAGCTGATTGTCCTTGTAATGCCAGAACACATGTGACCATATGTATCCTCAGATGTGTTTGAGAACTTGCAAGTGCCTTGGTGAAAGAGTGAAGTAACATCTCAGCAAGAACAGGCAAATCTTTTTCAGTCCATTAAGATGAGATGTTCTGAAGTACAGTGGAGAAAAAGACAACCTACAGTTGCCTAAATTACAAGGTCACTGTTTAGTTTTATTGGAGGTTATCCTAGCAAGAGTAAAATATATTCTGAAGCACAGTATAGAAAACTTATTTGAGATATTTGAAAAAGAACACTTATCAAACATAGAGAACACTTTCAGATACCTTCCAGTTATTGGTGTTAATCTGGCACCTTGTGCAGATTTCCTTAATCATCTGACAAACCCTATTTAACTGGCAGCCTAACTTTCCAGTTTTTACTGACCACTGCAAGATGGTGAGCCGTTCTAAAGTGACACAAACCCTTCTGTAGCAGGTTGTAAAGATGAAGGCCAATAGCAGCCATAGCAAGAACAGTTGGTCGTTCCAAATCTGTGATTTCTCAAATATTGCATCTTTACAATGTCACTAACTCATTTAAATCTCTCAAAAAGGCGAGAGAACATGATAATGCAGAGAATCTCAGTGGGGAATCGGTTCAACACTGCAGCTGGAATTGTTTGCAAGTTCAGTGCTTAACAGGATAAGGATCTGTCTCGGGATACAGTGTCTCAATAGAATTTGGACTGAAAGCCCACTCTGCAGTGACCAAATCTTTCTTCAGCAGAATCAAAAGTCTAGACTAACCTTTGCTGAAGAGCATGCTGTGTGGACAGAGGAGAACTGGTCCAAAGTTCACTTCAGTGATGAAAGCAAGTTTATTTATTTATTTGGGTCCTATTAGAAACATTATGTTTGGTGTCAAACTGGGGAAAGACTGAACCCAAAGTGTGTAAAGAAGTCAGTGAAAGGTAGAGGAGGAAGTGTCATGGTTTGGGGGATGTTTTCTGGGATTTAAGCAGAGAGAATGCAAATGTTTATCAGAACCCCCTGTGGCAACATACCATTTTTATTTCCACTGTACATAAAGCAGCTGGTGGACACACCACATACTGACTGCTGCTTTTGATATTGTTCATCAGATGTATGTCTCAGACAGTTATTTAATCTTTTTTTTATTTTCATATAACTATTAGATTGTTTCTGTCAAGTGGATATAAACTAACAAACAAGAAGGATTATAATTAAATATTATTTTAGGTTTAAGATTATTCGTGAATATTATCATTTGATGTGGTCATCAGACAATCTAATGAATCAAAGATGAGTCACAGTCTGTCTCCAGTACATTTTTTTATTGCAACAAAACATTTTTACTGAAACAGAAAAATGTGACAAATCAAGCCCCATTCCCTAAGAAGATACTGGAGGTAAATTCAGATCTGAAAGGGAGTACAAAATGCATCCATACATGATTTTTCAAAGGTTTATTTAAATAGATATGAAATTTACTAAAATAACTTACTTCAAATGCGCTATTTAAAAAAGATCACTCAGTTTTCAACCTAACCAAAACTGTAGGATTAAATTAGCCATTAAAAGCAGTCCTACTATACAAACACAAACAAACAAACACAGAAATACAATAAAAAAACAGTTCTGGTCCAAAAGTGCAAACATGTTCCAAATTAAAGGAAAATCAATCAGTCCACTACAGTAAAGAGTCACCTCAGCCTGCAAAAATATGTTAAGCACATTTGCTTTTAGATCACTTTTTCCAGCAGTAAGTCCCAGAGAATAATCAGGGTTACCCACTAATCCCTTAACAGCTGACAAATGTTAAAAAATATTTTTGTTTCTGCATAGAGAATCCAGATCTCAGCTCTTTTTTAGCCATAGCAAAATTAGTGGTAGGTATAATAAAATAAATCTCACCCATGTGCTTATAGCAGCACTTCACCAGTGAGGTGACAATTTTGTTGACCAAGACTACAGTAACCTTCAAACGAAATCTTTAGTCTGGTGCTCAGTCTCTGCAAACCCTTCAGTGTCGTTCTTTTAGACTTTGGAATGCAAAGTGGTTGGTTTGTCAAAGTCCTCAATGAATATCTTGTACTCTAAAGCCGCAGCTCAGTGTCCTCTTTTGGTTCTGGAATCTTCGGGAAGGCGATGTGTGCACCTTCACGTGTCTGACCGAGAGCAGATGAGATGACATCAACGGCTAGGCTAGTTGTGGCCTCCACAGCCTCAGGTGTCGCTCCTAGTGTGGGGTTCACTTCAACCACATCCATCACAGAGAGTAAACCTGCGTAGTACGAAACAAAACATATTAGCATCATAGGATTTATTTGATTTTAAAGTCATCCGTTATGTGAATGGTAGCTCTGTACCTGTGTTATGGATCTCCTCTGTTACGTAGATGCCCTCTCTATACGTCAATCCTCCATTAACGGGAGTTCCGGTTGCGGGAGCCAGGGACGGGTCAAACGCATCAATGTCAAAGCTGAGATGGATTGGCCTTTGTTTCCTGATATAAAAAAATAAATAACAGTGACAAATTACATAAATTGTTTGATTGTGATGTAGTGTACACAGATTAAACAGAGATTAAGTGCTACATTGTATTTAAAGGTGACGTAAAACATGCTGCATGTGAGCTCTCCAGAAAACTACACTGCCCCATTTACAGAGTTCAATAACACACAGGAGGACTACATGAAGAATAAACAGCAACATGCAATTTGCTGCTGGCTGTTTACAGAAGCACCAATACTAGTTAATAAGTGTGTATGTTTTTCGCAATATCACTATACCTTGCCAAGAGGTGATCCAAAGTGACCTCCATTACTCTCTGAATGCCCATTCTGTCAATATCCCGCATGGAGAAATACTGGATTCCCAGGGTCTTCAGGATTATACTGAGAGAGAGAGCAATAAAATCAAAATTGGTTAGTACAATAATTTAGTGATGCGGTTTTCTCTTTCTTTTAATATATGCATCACACACATAGTTTATGCATTATAGTGGATTCACCACTGAATTGTGTCTGATTTAGTCACAGTCTCATGTTGACGTCATTATAAACATTTGATTTTGTGCCCTCTTTGTGGTTACAGGTAATGTCACTTGTATAAATAGCCCATGGAATGTCACAATTGGTGATTTAGTAGCATAGGCTTTAGAGAACATGCAACAGGTGCCAAATCCTGGATGACAGAACATATTGTGCTTACTGCTCGCCTGGATCCACATCTCTGAGGCCGATGTAGACCAGATCTCTGGCAGACAGGAAAGGCTTCATCCAGGAAAATCCAGGAACTTCTGGCATCTGCAGGTAAGAAAGCAGAAGATAATGGATTTAGATGGTTTTCTGGAGCTAAATTACTTGTACAAGTGTTCTCTCCTTTGAGAAAGGAATCATGTCAGAGATCCTATGGTAACTGTTGATGTAATTTGTGCATGAATGCTAATCACCTTGTTCTGCAGGTCCTTGAGTAAGAATGCTACAGACTGGCCGTGGAGGTTTCCAGAAGGTGACGTCAGAGGAGTGTTGATATCTGCGTGAGCGTCCACCCATATCAGACACAGGTCAGGGCACTGCTGAGCATGACCTTCCACTGAACCAATTGCCAAGCTGCAGGGACGAAAGCATTACAAATGTTAATGTTTGATGATTTTGGCCTTTAATAGAACAAATTCAACACAGTTTTAGATAACATTGATTTTTTTTCATTTGTCAGACCAGCTTTGATTGGATGATTTTTAGATTAAGCTAGCTGGAAATACACACAGCTTCTTGAGTCTAAAGACAAACCTTCATCTTTCAGAAACCAGGTGATAAAGCTGGTCTCAGTTTAGCTAGAGTGCTACAACATTCATTTGTGCTTGTGCCAAAAAGACATAAATGGAAAGACCAGTGAAATAAGTAACTAATTATAAGCACTCATAAATATATACCAAGATAATAAAGGGCTTTGTAAATAAAAGTGTATTTTTACCCCGAGACTTATAAAGAAAAAAAATTGTGTACCTATGGTCTCCCCCCAGCATGATGCAGGTGTGTCCCGCCCCCACCGCACCGCTCACAGCTCCCGACAGCAGCTGATTGGCACGTCCAACTGTGCGTGGGAACGGCACGTGCATGAAGTGCTCATCTTTTTCCAGATGCTTGAAGGCCAGGTCTCCAAAATCATGCACAGCGTAGTCTACAAGAAGACAGGGCGTATAAATAAACTAATGACATATCAAGGTTTTCTTCACATGACCATTACAATAAACATTGGTCTTAAAGCTTCCACACTTTCTGCCTACTCTGACCAAGCACATGCTTCTTTCTAAGACTGTTTGGTTGACAGGTCACAGTTCTGTCACTGAATCCCAGAATGAATCTGACCATGTAGTGCCATATAGAAATGTAGGTAGGAACCCTCATGGGTGGACACTGATGAAGGTCTAAACAGCTGATGGGGCTCAGGATGACAGAACCAGACCAGCCGCGGTGACTTCGTGACAGTGTTGAATTACTCATCAGATTTTAAATGACCAATGATGGACTTGCATACCATCAAGTGGCCTCTAACAGGAATAGACGTGAACACCGTGGCCCAGTTAAAGTTTAAATATGTGTATTTAAAATACTAGATGTACAAGCAAACTATGAGGGAATTAAGGAGTTGGCCATGATAGAAGCATGATGGATGGTCGTCATGAGCTAAGACAGAGGTAAGGGTTAAGTAAGTTTGGATAGACTTAACTGCATTTGAACGCTTCAGGTTCATGGGCAGTTCTTGCTCAACCAATTTTTTTTTTTTTTTTTTTTTTGAGACTGAGCATATTAAATTACAGCTCTTTTTGTGTAATTAATCTAACACCTTGCCATGATATGCAAGACATTTACAAGCAACAGTTGGTAAAGCGAGCAAGACATCTATATTTGTTGCATTGGATAAGGTAAGCTCTGATGTAGTTTAGTCAAGAATGCTTGCCATATAAGGTACTATGGTTATTTTCACAACTCCAAACACGTGATGCCAAGCTCCTGCTAAAGTGATGTTAAAGTAAATAATCATTGCATCATTAGGGTGTGTGTGTGTGTGTGTGTGTGTGTGTGTGTGTGTTTTTGTGACATATCAGGACACAAATTTGTATAATGACAAGGGTATAACATAGGTATTACAAGGAGAAGGTGACTTTTCAGGACATTACTCCATGTCCCCACTTTTCAAAACGCATAGAAATCACACAGAATGGACTGTATTGAAAATCTGAAATAGCACAAAGTTTCCTGTGAGGGCTAGGGTTAGGTGTAGTGTTGGTGTAGGGCGATAGAATATACAGTTTGTACAGTACAAAAACCATTACACGCCTATGGTATGTCCCCACTTTTCACAAAAACAAACATCTGTGTGTGTGTGTGTATATATATATATATATATATATATATATATATATATATATATATATATATTCTTAAGTTTTTTTCCTCAAACAATCCAACGTCCTAAAGTGTCCCAAGAAAATTCCAATAAAATGGCTGTAGAAGAGCTTATGAGACAATATATAGGCTACATATATATATATATATATATATATATATATATATATATACACACATACATACATACACACACACACACACACACACACACAGCGTCCCATTTTCAGCGATAATAAGGGAAAATCCTCCACGTCTAAGGTGAAACGGGGTCTTCGAGGCTGTTTCGTAATTCATTTGTTCATAACCGCCTACGGAAAAAATCTCAGGCTTAAGATAGCAGGAACTATCGCATTACACGGAGAACATGGAGTTACGTAAAGCAAGCCTGCGCTCGGCACGATGTTAACGTGATTAACAGCTGACTGACTGCTGGCGAGACTTACGAAGTGACTTGCACATTCCGACTAGTAATCTAGACTGGAATGTCATGACTCTGAAGCATTTGGCTTCTTTTCTGTTATTTAATTAATTTATTGTTATTATTTGTAAAAGCAGTAGCCGTTAGGCATGTCAAAAGTAACTTTGGTAGCAAGTCGATACCAAAATCAAAAAGATGCAAGGATATCACTCTCTCTACAGTACCAGCGGTGAAGAATGCGCGAGCGTGACTGTAACGTGGATGCTCGCGTGCTTTTTTACAGTCTATGGCACGGACAGATACACTTCAAAATTAAGTGAAATGCTCTTTTTCGTGTATCAATATCAACACGGTAGGTTATGTATTATAATAATAATATTGAGGGAAAACTACAGTAGTCGTTTATGCAATAGAATATTTCGCATGCATGACCTTTTAATGCATTATAACTGAAAGCAATAAGCACGTTTTGTGTTCTGATTCTTGTATTTTGTTTAACTTTTCTTAAGTGCTTGCCTTAAACATTTAAAAAACAGTATTAGTTTTTGCGTATATCGAAAATGTGTCAAAAATCGTGAAATTTTACTGGTATTGCTGTCGTGACTAGCGTTTTTTTAAACTAGTTAGTTTTCCCTTTCCACCTCATTCTTTCCACGAAGAAAAAAATAATGCATGACACATTCATTGTTTATTTAGTTCATAAGAAATAATGTATTATGGAAACTTGTAATTAAATACCGCGAATGTTCTCCAGTAATTTGAAGCCACCCGTCACAGGGCTTTTGTTTCAAGGTCCTGGCGGGAACTGCTTTCACATTTACTGGCAGCGGTTAATCCACGACAGAAATCCCATGACCTCATCATGTTCATTTCTGACTAGCTGGGGCGATCCAAAATAACATCTGTCTGTATAACTCTCCACATCTTTTTTTACATGTGTCTGCAGCCTGAGTCAGCTCATCTGAAACCTTTCCTCACTACAATCCTAATGGCACAAACGTTTATAAATCCATTAAACATGAGACCCCCTCTCTAATCTCTTTCTGAGGAATTCTAGAACTTATTGTTTCACTTCTAATTGCTGTACCTCTGTAATAATTCGCCCTTGTTTAAGGGTCATTCACAGAACGCAAGATGCAGGTAAGTTAAGGAAAAGATTTGCAACTTAAGTTCCAGAGACACATTGTTTAACAGTTGAAAGCCGCGTTTTTACCTAGAAAAAGACAATGGAAAGCAGCGCAGTGAAATGCAAAGGCGCGTTCTGTGCGAATGGGCCCATATACCGTTCTTGAATTAAACGCTGCTTTGAATAGATGCGTTTGCTACATTACATGCAAGTTCCCTACTGCGCCATCCCCACTTAAGTCTATTGTGAATGATAATGCCCTATTGTTATGTGCTGCGGCATCTGAACGTGTGGAGGAACTACAGTGACTTGCGTACATACTGTAACTGTTACCCTTCCGTTTCTCTCTCACTGCGGCCAGACAACATTCAAAACTTATTCACTGACCGAAACGCTTTCACTTACAGTATTCCAGTCATAAAGTACTACAGCCAAACTATAATTGCTACATAAAACAGATTGTGAAGAGTCATTGTAAATTCATTCACGTTTGGACCGTTGGATGATGTAACAGATAATCCAGCGCCCGCCACGAATTTATTTAAAGAGATAGTTCACCCCGAAAAACGAAAATTGTCACGCTTAGTTGAAGTCTAATATATTTACCTTCTTGTTTCAAACATTCACGACTTCTTTACAAAATTATTTAATAAGCAGGATGACAACCTCGCTTGGTCATCATGCAACTTTCAATGCATCGAAAAATGATGCAATAAGTGAAACTCGAGCGGTCAGTTCCCATCCTTTGGAGGATACATAAATGATGACACAATTTTCATATTTGGGTGAATTATCCCTTTGATTATCCCTTAAGTGTGTGTATGTATATATATATATATATATATATATATATATATATATATATATATATATATATATATATATATATATTTTAATATATAATTTTCCCCTCGAAGTATTTTGAGTCTTAAAAATCTATAAATCTAACGTTATCTACCTATATCTATCTAGAGACAGAGACATACATAAATACTGATGTAGCCTACTTACCGAGATTTGAAAGTCTCTCCACCAAACCCGCATCCCGGATGGCTTTGGGTCCATGTTCCACCCCTCTCCTTTTCTGAGTGAAAATCGTAAAAATACCGTCACATCACTAAATTATACACCTGTGAGTTTATGTAAGGTCTAATTAAATAAATCTATATTTCTTACCTGTCCTTTGGAAAACGGAGCTCCCAAAATGGCAACAGATTGCGATCGGTTCTGCTGGCAGGAACTCATCGTGGATCTCAATAATCTGGACAGTGGTCCTCTCAAGGCCATGTTGACTCAACCGGAGAGTTCTGAAATAAAATACAAAAACGCAGCGGAAGGTTGTCGCAAACGAATAGTCTGTCGCCCGATGTGGCTTTTCCTCTTCTGGCTCAAGACTGGCTGTTGAATCTCAAAGAACTGCCACGACGTTTTTCTTTAAATCTGCCACTTAATTCATATTCATGAGTTGCAGAGCTCAAGCCACACACTTTGGTTGAAATCTCAAGACCGCCCCCCAAAATCTAACAATCCTTCAGCATCCAATTGTTTTAGACAGCCTCGTCCGCTCAGTGCGGCGTGAACGGGCGTGAAACACGTTTTTCTATTCATAGAGCGTGCAAACCTGCGTCACACCCGATGACACACCTACCTTCAAGCCAATCAGAAGCTCCGCCCGCGTGGGTTTGTTCACTGAGCGTGGCTTTGGGCGCATGAGTGACATGAGAGATGGGGTGCTTATTTTGTTGCGTTGGAAATTTCCATCTCTGCACTGCCGGCTGCATATGTTTTTTTGGCTTGCCTAATGTCTCGTCAACTAATTCCCATCTTACAGATACTGTGTATTAAAACAGATCCAGTGTCCATAAGCATGGCTGCTTGACTGATTATTAGTTCCATAGAAACGTCTGGAATACCGGTGTGACGAGGTGTACTAAGTTGTTGACAACTTTGGCCTAATTTCAGTGTTTATATGCACTAGCAAATGCACAGCGGTTGACTTATAAACATAACTACATATTTATACATAATTCATTAAGATTTATTGATTGATCAGTTTAGCTAATCACTTATCTGTAATAAAGAATACATATCCTCCTAAGACCCATGGAGTTTTTGTTTCTGTAGTAGACGTTATATTTTAGTGAATTTCTCTGAGACCTCACATGTTACAGAGCACATTCAGAGCTTTTCAGAGATACCAAATGTTTGGAAGTTTCTCCATGACCATGCCATCTCCTTGGTCTTTAAAAGTGGTTTACGTTAATTGAATGATACAATTGTACATCCTTGTGGAAATATGATAATATTTTGTAATTATCATTTAAATCTGATTAATTTGATTAATTAAATTGTTTGTCATAAATCAACATCTCAGGAAAATCTTATGGGGTTTCAAACCAAAATATGACTTCCTGTTATGAATATGTCCACTGTAGAGGACACCAGGACTAAAAGCATGTTTATTATGCATTTTGGGAGACACAACAAATTAATAGGAAAAATTGTCAACACTCTTATAAAATATTAGATATTGTGAAAATCTGGCCAATTATTACTCCCATTATTACACTTCTTTTTTTCAACATACTGTCCCAACAGCACATTAATATGCAAATTAGGTACAGCGTATAGATTACGTGTTTAATGGGAAAACCAGTAAACCAACATATTGCATAAAGTAAAATGTTATATCACATCATTTTGTTATATCTTTTATAACATAGTTGAGAATCGTCCTTATACAAAGTTTGGTATAAAAAAATACTGAAACCTAAAAATTGATGGGTGATTTTTTTTTAAATCCCATTGTTTTTGCCTGTTCATGTTTATTCATGTCATTTTATTTTTTTTTAGAAAATAAAGAGTCCTGGTGTCCTCTACAGAGGACATTTTTCAAAAACGTTATCTTTTCATTTTTTCTTATGCTCTAAACAATGACATGAAATTGAATGAATGACATGAAAAAATACTAAATTCTCAAAGTTTTTTATTTCTTCTGGTTTGCAGGAGGATATAGAAATAGTGAGTTGTATATTGAGTCCATATTTCTCTGCACTTTGGCTCCATCTGGTGGCGTAGATTTTTTTTAACATGGTTTCGCTGCTATCACAATCATATGTAAGAGTTACATGGCCATATTTTGCATTTAATGTCATGTTGAATTTTTGATTATGTCAGACTGTCTTGGTAATGCATTATTTGGGCGATATTATTGCGCTTTTGAAATAGTTTACTATTTCTGCAAAAAGAAAGTCAGCTGGACGTTTGGTGGCGCTGTAGCATTAATGTGATGGTGTTTGCTGTATATCAAAGCATTTCCGGAGATAATTTCTCGTTGGGCGGAATGTTTTTAGTATTTTCTCCTATGCACAAAAGTTTCATTCCTCTAGGGGGCGCGTGCTGGCTCAAAATGCAGAATTCTCAGTTCGATCACATTCAAATCTCAGGATGTTTTTATTATACTGAGCACATTATCAGCCTACAAACGGTATTAAAACAAACGAATTAATTTAAACGAATTTTGCATCTGATACTGAAAAAACACCATCCGCTTCATTTATAATAATAAAAAAGAATAAATCCTAAACAATTGTGATTGGTCCGTCCTGATTTGCGCTGAGAAAAGTATCAGGTACCACGTGACAAAGCCGTCAACGTACTGCTTCGTCAGTGTTCTTGACAACATTTTAAACCCGAACTATCACACTTACAGCTTTTAATAATCGCTAAAGAGCAAATTCTCAACGAACATTCGAAAAAGCATGAGCATTCTAATTGTTAACCCTCCATCCATACTAGATAACTAAGCCCCGCCCATCCTTACCATCAGTTTCATGCTGAATTTCCGTTCTTGTCGCTGACAATATTATTTGGATTTTCTATGGATGTTCTTTATTATCTGAGGAACGCATGACCAAATCAAAAGAGAAACATTAATTATTTTACTGAACGTGGCGTTATATATCCATTCCTGTAGCGGTTAGGAGGTCTTCTTATTTTTAGCGGCGTTGATACTAAAACCGAATTGGGTGAGTCTTAATCAATAATATAGTAAATACAGAGGAAACATATTTATTTTCCAGCCGGCCTCCTAGTTCGAGTAGGGTATAATGAAGTGTAGAGATTTGTTGTGGATGCAATGGATGTTGATTCGTATGATTAATACTATACCCAGGGTGAAATGGTGTAATCACAATTAAGATTATTTTGTATGGCCAAACGCTGTTTGGAACTGACACAAAATCTCTCTGACAGATCAGTGTATCAGCAGACATGTCATTCCCTCATCTGAACCAGATAGCCCAGCTGCCCCCTGGCATTTCCCCCACACAGTTTGCTGGGTTTCCCACTACTGTTCCTACAGGTAGATCATGAAGATACAAAATATGTATATTCATATATATTGACACTGATGTTCTTAATCTTTGTTTATTTTTATTTTTTCCTCAGCAAGTCCGATAATCCCAGTCCCTGTGGGAATGATGACTCCTTCTCCAGCGGTATTTAAAGAAACAGCTTAAACGTTTCTTTTGGTTTCCTTCATTTGTTTGAATATTAACCCTGTTACCAGCCTGAGAATCATTTCCTGGAATATTTCCAAGAAAATCAGGATGCATGGATCTGTTAGACAGGTTGTGTTCGTTATACTCTGTGCAGTTGTACTTTACTGTTTGTTCCTGAAATATGCTGCAGGTTTTGGTACAAACTGCAGTGCCAGTGGTTCAGAAGCTGACCAAGGACTTCACTGGCACCCGTAACAAGGACTCGGATGAAGGTACGGGTAACAACACAGGACCGACCACCACAGTGTTTGTGGGAAACATCTCAGAAAAGGCCTCTGACATGTTGGTGCGGCAGTTGTTGGCGGTGAGAGTTTGGAATTTCTTCTACACCTTTTATCTGCACAGTAATATTAAATCTTTTAGACACATTGCCTGTATAGAATTAGTTCTTTCCAGGAATAAAATTCTGTCATCTTTTACTCACTCTTATGTCATAGAGCACATCAATAGTAAACGGAAGTTCAAACTGACTTGCTTGATGCATGCGAACCATGCATTTGTTGCTGATTGATTTGCTCTATGTATGTGCGCTGATCAAAAATATCCTCACTTTTGTTTCGAAGATAAATGAAAGTCAGTGAGTTTTGAGCAATATAAGGGTGAGTAAATAAGGACAGAATTTAAATTTTCCTTGTAAGTTGATGAACACACTCTTTATTTGACCTGATGTTCATGGGAATGTCTGTGATATATTAGCTTAGAATGTTTCTAATTTTTCAATTTTTTCACAAAATACATTTTCCTCTCTTCTGCAGAAATGTGGTTTAGTCCTCAGCTGGAAAAGAGTCCAGGGGGCTTCTGGAAAACTGCAAGGTATAAAGAAAGACTATAATAATCATCAGTGCATAGTGTGTCAGTCTTTTGTAGTCCACTGTTATTGACAAAGATGCTATTGTTAAGTTCTAGCAATGCAATTCTTTTACAGACTTGATATTTTCAAATTTAGTTTGACTACATTAGGCCCAGCAGTTTAGATTTTTTTTAAGGCTCTCTATCCAGGATTGTGCTAATATTTGTTAACGTGGGCTTTCTTAGGCAAAATATGTTTAAAAAGAGCAGACCTTCAGCTTTCTAAATTTGTGTCATCTGTCCGCCCTGTCTGACCCAGTGTGGTGAACTTCATACATATTTATGTGTGTTTGTATGTGTAGCTTTTGGTTTCTGTGAGTACAAAGAGCCAGAGTCCACTCTGAGAGCTCTCCGACTGCTTCATGAGCTGCAAGTGGGTGATAAGAAGTTACTTGTGAAGGTGGACGCAAAGACCAAAGCTCAGCTGGATACCTGGAAGGCCAGTCAGAGGAGACGAAATGGGGTAAACCAAAAAATTTATATTTTCATTCAGCTAGGGCACATTAATTAAAATAACGAGCATGATTGAGCACCAAATCAGGATAACAGAATGATGTCTGAAGGATCATGTGACAGTAATGGCTGCTGACATCACAGGAATAAATTATATATTAAAATATATTAAAACAGTTATTTTGAATTGGAATAATATTTCACTGTATTACTGTTTCATTGTATTTTTGATTAAATAAATGAAGTGTTATGCAAAAGATACTTTCAGACATAAGAGAATTGAAAAAAAATAAAAAATAAATATGAATGCTTCTTACCTTTTTCATTTATGCAAAGAGTTTGTTGGTGCATGTCAGTCTCAGAGACCATCCCAGTTTAAAAGGAGTTTGTAGACCATGATAATTGTCTGTCACATACAAATACATATTCTCTATACAGGCTTGTCAGACTGGAGAAGAGGCTAAAGATGAAGAGGAGGAAGAGCTTCTGGATGAGGAGATGAAGCGGCGTGATCAGATGGTGAAAGGTGCCATAGAAAGTCTGATCCGGGAATACTCCAGCGAGCTCTCGGCCTCCTCACAGGATGCTGAAGCCCAACAACGCAAGAAACGTAGAGAGAAGAAGGAGGTATTTTTACTCTCAACATGGTTACCATACTGACCTAGCAGCCCTGTCATAATGACTTAACTGAAATACTGAGACATTTTCCAGAAAGTTTTAATTAAAGGAATACTCTGTCATCATTTACTCACCCTCGTGTAGTTTCAAACCCGTATTGCTTATTTGCTTGCTTTTTCAAAAGATATCATAGGACAGTAAGAATTCGGAAGAGTAATATAGCATTGAAATCAGTAAAGTCATAATTTTATGGTGTTTTGTTATGGTGTATTTTTTGTAGCTTGAAAGCTCCAGTCTCTGTTTATTGTAATTGTATTGAAAACATCAACTGATATATTATTAAAAATTCTAATTTTGTGTTCCACTGATGAAGGTCAGTTTTTTATACAACATAAGACTGAATAAATAATGACAGAATTTTTTATTTTTGGTGTAACTCTTACTTATTACTGCTCTTTAAGGTCATTTATTAAGATATAATTTATCTGCTTACATGGTCTAATCAGTTTTACTATCTCCCCCCGCCAGGATGATATAAATGCCATGGAGCTGGAAGATGACAAGCGAGACCTGATTTCCAGAGAGATTAGCAAATTCAGAGACACACACAAGGTAACACACTACTTTCTTTTTTTCTCTCTCTCCTTTTCTTTGCCTAGTCTGTGGACTGAAGACGGCCACATCTAAACTCACATTATTATAACGGAAACTACAACTCAGTAGAGTAACTTCACACAAATAAATCTGTAGGAATTTGAGATATCCTGCCCATTTTAGACAGCTGCATGAGGCAAATTTTTTAAATCCACAAAACAACATTGTTCACATTTTATTAGAAAAAATGCCTCATTTGATGTGTTATTTCACCTAGCAGCATCCAAGCAAAAGACTTGTCAGATTACAACTTTAGAAGCTGTTCTCTGAAAGAATGATTATAGAAAAGAGATGGCTGAAGCCTCTTAGATTGTTTCTCTGAGTGGCAACAATGGCAGCAGATGGGCAGGACCACTTCAGGCTAGATTTACCACACAAAAAGTGCATGAACGAACTGTAAACCTCCCTCTAAAGCTAATCTGTTCATTAAACCCCACCATTACGGTAGAGGTCATATGGTGACTAAAGCAAGATGAATCTCAGAGCTTTGGAAAAAGTTGCTGGAATAGAGGATGTAAGTATGAGCTTCCTTTTCTATTCTTCATATCTTGGGCGCCCCCTTCTGGAGGATCCACAAAGGTGCAACTGGCTCTGGGTCTCAGAAATGTGGCTCCGAGGATGCGGTAGTGTTAAAAAGACCAGCTGAAATGTAACACACTTTGATGTATTGACCTCAGGAGACAAACTGTAAGCCTGTGTGTGTGCGTTCAGCAGAAGTTGCTCAATAAACCATATTTTTGGAAGGTGTTGTGTGGGCAGAGCTCAGTGAACCTTTGTGAGTCCTCTGTGTAAAAGCGTGGTTTTGGTGAGAAATGCAGTACTGAATAACCACTGCAGTATTTTTCACTGCAGTCTGAGGGGGGCGCCCTTTCACAGCACGCACAAAGCTGAAGATTCCTCAGGTAAGAAGTCATATTTCTTTCTTGTCCCATTCCTTCTTTCTCTCTGTTTCTATCTGTTGATTTTTTTTTTTCTACATCACATTTGATACAATAATACTTTACAACCTTGATATGTTATCCGAATAGAATTTGCTCTTATCTGTGTATTTAAGGCAGTCATATTATGAGGAATCTGCTTGATTATATGATGAAAAACAGACTGATTAAAAAGGTCTCTAATCGTTTAACAATGTCATGCCAGCTTATTGAGACTTAAGTAAAACTATATCGAACCTGACCACAAAACTATAAGTTAAAAGAGACAGAAGTAAAATAGCCCTAAGGGTCAGTGCGAGGGTAGAAAATGGGGATGTACAGACTATTTAAATGTGTAAGTGGAAAAAATTATTAATAAAAGGTATTATCTATGACCCCCCCCCCCCTCAAAATAAGAGATATAAAAATAATAAAATAAAAGCTACTGTCTCACCTAGTTGTCATTTGTTTATTGAGAGGTAAGTTCACTAAGAATATACTTTGCATATAAAATTTTTGGCTCACTAAATTTCAGCATCAGTCCCACATTTTTCAATCCCACTTTTTTTGTGCACATCTTTTGGTCATGCTCCTCATTTCTCTCTTTTTTTTTCTTGCATTTCCTCTCTTTTGTCAGCGTTCACCATTCGGAGCAGAGAGTTCTTGTGCTCAGCAATCATTCAGTAAAGCAGACAAAATCTTTTCTATTGCCATGGCTATTTGAAACTTGTTTTTTCCTGTAACCTCTGTCTCTGCATGGTCAGCGTCTGTATTTATATTTGTTTGTATTTGTTGGGTGACTGAGGCCTGAGGGACAACAGAAGACGACTCTTGGGTGAGATTCCACCTCTCTGATTTCATTCATTTTTGCCCAAAGTGAATGTATTTGGATGATACAGTGTATTACAGATCTCTGCGAAACCAATTTAAAAATAAATCAGTGATTGGAAATAATGAACATCGCTTTAAAATCTGATGTTGAATTATGAGAGAAATACGCAGTTTGTTTGGAGTAAGGATGTACAAGTTCGATACTAACATAAAGAAGTGTAGTATCAGTCAATTTGGTAACCGAGGACTGTCTGACTGACAGATTCATATTCCTGTGTCTGAACAGTCCGTCTTGGTATTCATGTAAAGGGTCAGTTTGTCTTAAAGGAATGGACAAAGAATACCTTTGAAGTGTAAATGCAACCATATAGATCTGTTGCTGTGCATTATGTTGTTATTATTAATACCACACTGCTGTCTGCTACTTTGCTTTTTTTAAGTTTTGTTAATTTATATTCACATTTTTACTGTCCAAATTAATATATATAAAGTGCTGTCAAGATAGTCGATTAATTGCGATTAATCACATCCTAAATAAGTTTGTGTACACAATATATGCATGTGCTGTGTATATTGAAATTGATATGTATAAATATATACATATGATTTATATTATACATAAATATAAACATATGTTTCTATATTTCTTTCATATATACATGTATGTGTGTGCATTTATATAAACATATAAATATACTCAGTACACACACTTAATGTGTTAACACAGACATTTATTTCAAACATGATTAATCGTGGTTAATCTATTTGACATATAATACATATATACACATACAATTTTTTTGAAAGAACACATTAACACAATCTCACCAACCCCAAACTTTTGAACATGGTGAATTTATAAAACGTATTAGTTTTTGCTGTTGCAATGAAATTGATATTCTACTCATATTGGTACAGACTACAGATTTATTTATTTTAGTATCAGAGCAACTCTGGTAGTGAGTATGTTTAAGTATATTTGTATGTATGTGAACTAACCTACCCTACCTCTTTTAAAGGCCTGGCAATGAAACCATCTCTGAGTGAATGAAACCATCCACTGTGTAGTCTCTTCAAGTCATTCATATAGAAAGCCTCTTTAGTGCAGTGTGGCCTCTTTATCCTACCATGAAAACTATTATTTGCTTTACTTGAAATATTTCAGATGTTTTTTTTTTCATGGTTTCTCCAAAATCATGTGTAGAAGGATGAAACTTAATGTGGGAGAGGAATATCTGTTTGAGTGTAAGTGTTGAAATCATGAGATTTTCATCATACTGAGACACTGGCTTCATTATTTAAACCTCTTTCTGTTTCCAGGGAGATTCTGGAACTTTGCCCTTCTTCTATATGTGTGTTCTCACACTTACATGAACTAATATCTCTGTTTCCCCACCGGAACCCTGCAGAAACTAGAGGAGGAGAAGGAGAGAGAACGGGAGCAGATTGAGAAAGAGAGGAGAGAAAGAGACAAAGAGAGAGAGCGAGAGAAAGAGCGACGTGATCGGGAGAGAGAGAAGGAGCGGGAGAGAGAGAGACAGAAGGAGCGAGAAAAGGAGCGAGAGAGAGAGCGAGAACGAACGAAGGAGAGAGAACGGGTGAAAGAGAGAAGTCGTGATCGCAGTAAAGACAGAAGCAGATCAAGGTGTGTATGACTATAGAATCTGTACAAGCATCTGTATTTTTTACCTGACCAAAAAGTTTGACCAGAATATTGCATAATAAAGTTGTGCAAACTATGACAATGTGCAAGATTTTCTTTTTTTCTTTATTTTTTAATTATTTTCTATTTTACTTAAAAAAAAAATGCACATAACATAATTAATTTGTAGCGAAAATCGTTCTATGTTATTTAAAAAGACGTCACGGAATCAGAATTATTTTGTGGCTTTTAGTGCATGTCTGTCCATATTAAAGAAGTTGACAACTTGCTAGTGTATTCCTGAAAGTTCAGCTATATACACATTTGAAATGTATGGGCTTCTGGGAAAAACAAATGAAAATAACTTTATTTGTACAGCACCCTTCAAGTAGTGTTTCTCATATTGCTTCATATGATATAATGTGCAGAGCACACAAAACTGTAGTTTATAAATAATTAAAAGAAATACAACAATTTTAAAAGTAAGTATGAAAATAGTAAATAAAACAAAAACTGTCCATCATAAAATATTAATATAATGTATTTTACATAAAAATAAAAAATATAGAAAATATAGAATAAAGGTGTTAGATAAAGCTAGTATTTGTAATATTTCATTTCATGGGGTTTAGTCTTCTAAAGTAGAATATTTAGACATTTCTCAAACAATCTAAAATGTTCAGCTAGT
The DNA here is from genome assembly GCF_018340385.1 of Cyprinus carpio. Classification (NCBI taxonomy): domain Eukaryota; kingdom Metazoa; phylum Chordata; class Actinopteri; order Cypriniformes; family Cyprinidae; genus Cyprinus; species Cyprinus carpio. The sequence continues at coordinate 19,751,545 of NC_056609.1, read as the reverse complement.
ATCTTTGTCTCTATATTCTTTGTAAGTGTTGTTTATCTTCTGTAAGTAGTGTAATTGCTAGTTTCTAATGTACAGAATAAATGTTGTGTGTGGGCGCGTTGTGTTTTGAAGGGAGAAGATTCGAGAAGAGAAGAAAAGAGAGCGTGAGGAAGATGAGGAGGAGGCGTATGAACGACGGAAACTGGAGAGGAAGCTACGTGACAAAGAAGCAGCCTATCAGGAGGTTTGGAATCAAAAATGTACTGTTTTAGATGATTATAATGGAACATCATGGATTTCCTTGATCTTTGCACTTTAAAAATTTGATCTACTCTAAATGGTCATGTTAAACTAATGTATTAAGTTTTGGTCGAGAAAAGTGCAGAAAGGCTGGTGAAAGAAAATTTGTGCCATTCCAGGGCCCTGCTTCTGTCTCTGGAGCTCTGTAGTGTCCTTCTTCTAGATCATCTGTCCTCTTTTATTCTCAAATGGAGGACAAACAGATCTGTGCTTGTAACCGAACACAGTAAGATAATGTGATGTTTGTCTTTTACAGCGCCTGAAGAACTGGGAGATCAGAGAGAGGAAAAAAGCAAGGGATTACAGTAAAGAAACAGAGAGAGAAGAGGAAAGAAACAGAGAGATGGTAAGAATAAATGTATAAAAACTATTAGTTATCAGAGTCTATCTATACACATGATGATAGAGGTAAAAACTTTTTTTACTATGTATTTTTGCTGAAATGGTCACTTTTTTATCAATTTAATGCATTCTTGATGAATAAAAATATTAATTTCTTAAAAAAAAAAAAGTATTTCTGTACCCAAGCCTTTGACCGTTAGTGTACATATATTTTTACTAAAACATTTTTGCCATCTTTTTGTCTGATCTTTTTTTTGTCATATTTTTGAGTCATAGTAGAAGGAAGGAAATTAGTCTAATGATACACTCTGTAGGAAACTTAATGGCTACAAATCCATCAATATATGTCTTGGCCCTAATTAGTTCCAAGAGAAAATTATTCAAATAAAACGATTTATTCCCTGCAGACTAAAGAAGCCAAGCGCCTGAAAGAGTTCCTGGAGGATTATGATGATGACAGAGATGATCCCAAATACTACAGGTACAAACCCAATGAAATGATGCAAATACTTACATGTCAAGGTAGTTGAATAACAGTAATGCAGTTTTTACTCTGCAAGATTATGAAAAAGGTCTCAAAATATAAATATTTTAAATTTATCATTTTACAGTGACCATAGTTGACGAAAAAACCCATATATTATGTTGTGTTCAAATACATTATCTCTATATTATGTCAATAATTCTTGTCTTGCTGTCTTTTTGTCTCTCTCAGGGGCAGTGCATTGCAGAAGCGATTGAGAGATAGAGAAAAAGAGCTGGAATTAGATGAGAGGGACAGAAAAAGAGAGAAAGATGAGTTGGAGGAGATCAGACAGAGACTCCTAGCAGAAGGACACCCAGACCCTGATGCTGAACTTCAGAGGGTGTGTATGTGTGTGCGTTTTTATGTCTGCATTCATTTGCGTCTGTGCGTCTAACTTTGTTTTTTGCCTTAAAGATAGAGCAGGAGGCAGAGAAACAGCGGCAGCCTCCTCTAAAGCAAGAGCAGAGCGAGGAGGTGCTGCACATCTCCCATGAGGAGCATCAGAGAAAAGAAGGCGTGGAGCAAGAGGCGTACTCCTCAGACAATAACATCACAGACCGAGAGGAAGACGAAGAGGAGGACGATGATGACCGAGAGGTCAAGCCATGTTTGAAGCCCACACTCAGACCTGTTCCAGCGGCACCCTCTATCTCTTCAGCCAGTGGCAATGCCACGCCCCTCACACCTGGCAGCGAATCACCACATGGCGTCACGTTGCATGAGAATGCTTCACATGAGGCCCCGCCCACAGAGGAGCTCAGGCCTAAAATAGGCCTCAGTCTCAAACTAGGTCTGTGTGTTACTTGAATGATTTTTTTCTGTAAGGAATTGACAAAAGCATTGGAGCTGATGTGCAACAAATTCAGATTTAGTGAGGCATTTCTTATATAGGAATAGGAATATAGAAATTACTTTATTATTATGGTTGAGCTTGACCCCTAACCCTTGTTTTAAACATCTAAACCTTGATAGTAGTTACTTCAGCCTGAACCACTGAACAACTCAGTTCAGATGTTTTTTTGATAATTTCATCCTTACATTTGTCATAATTCTATCTATCTATCTATCTATCTATCTATCTATCTATCTATCTATCTATCTATCTATCTATCTATCTATCTATCTATCTATCTATCTATCTATCTATCTATCTGTCTGTCTGTCTGTCTGTCTGTCTGTCTGTCTGTCTGTTTTGTCTATTTATCCTATTTTTATTTAGTCTATTTTTATTTACCCCACCGTTCAAAGGTTTGGCGTCTTTTATTTTTTTAAAGAAATTAATACAGCAAGGATGCATTATTGATCGAAACTGACAGTAAAACATTTGTAATGTTACAAATGGTTTCTATTTCAAATAAATTCTGTTCTTTTGAACTCTCTTTATCAAAAAAATCCTGAAAAAAAAAAAACTTTTTAAAATAGAAAACAGATGAAACTGTAAAAATATTATATTTCACAACATTTTTGTTTTTACTGTATTTTTTATCAAATAAATACAGCCTTAGTGAGCATAGGAGACTTTCTCTTAAAAACAAAACAAAACAAAAATCTTACCGACTATAAATTTTGAATGGTAGTGTACATTGATAAGATATTCAGTATTTAGAATTATTTACAGAAAGTTTTTCTTCTCCTTTGCAATAAATGGTTTCAAACTGCTTTTTGTCTCTCAGGTGCTGTAAGCAGTCCTAAATTGCCCCAGGCAGGAAGACGAAAGGCTCTTGCTGCGGTGGACAGCGTGTTTAATAAGTTTGATGAGGAGGAGGCGGAGGAAGCACCCAAAAAGAGGAAACTGGTACCTCTTGACTACAGTGAGGATGAGAGAGGATGCCTTAGCCTAGATGGAGCAGAGGTCACAGGGTCACGGCCTGGTGTAAACACAGAAGAGAAACGAAAACATATCAAGAGTCTGATTGAGAAAATTCCCACAGTCAAACAAGAGCTGTTTAATTATCCACTGGACTGGAACATGGTGGACACAGTGAGAGAAAAGCTATTACACAAGCTATTAGTGTGACCACTTTAAATGGCTGTTTATTTGTATATTGTGGCTTATATTAAACAGTTTATGTAGACGTGTGTGCATGTAATGTATTGATGACTCTTTTGCCCGCACAGACATTGATGGACAGGAGGATCCGCCCCTGGATCAATAAGAAAATCATAGAATACATTGGAGAAGAGGAAGCCACACTAGTTGACTTTGTTTGTTCAAAGGTGTGTGTTTGTGTCTGTATCTTAGTAGGAATATTGTCTGTTTTCCATTCTTTGTATTAATGTGTTCTGTCTTGTTGCAGGTCATGGCTCACAGCACACCAGATGGAATTCTGGATGATGTTGCCATGGTAAATAGCACATTTAAAAATGGATTGATATTTGCACATACTCCTAATAAATAATATTGGGTGAATCTCACAAAACCTGTCATGTCAGTATCATGTTTCACCCTTATTATATTATATTATATTATATTATATTATATTATATTATATTATATTATATTATATTATATTATATTATATTATATTATATTATATATATATAGTAGAATGATATTTAGAATATATTATATTATTAGTCAAATTTAATATTTCTTTTCATGACAGTTAAGCACATTTCTCATTACCAGTGTGTTTCTTACAGGTACTGGATGAGGAAGCAGAAGTGTTCATAGTGAAAATGTGGAGGCTTCTGATCTATGAAACAGAGGCCAAGAAAATCGGCCTGGTGAAATAACATGGAGGAAGAGAATCTGGCATCACTATCCTGCTTTTAGAGCCTTTAAATTAAAGTATGGTGGATGAACACCACAGACTGATGCACTTCAACTCTTCCTGTATACTCCAGAGGATTAACTGCACAGCTACTGGTGCGAATGTGTGTGTGCATGTGCACACTGGTGTGTGTGTGTGTGTGTGTGTGTGTATATGTGTATAAAAGGCATGTGCCATTTGGTCTGACTGCATTGCCAAAACCGTGTAAAAGTCAAAAGCTTCTTTTAATGCCCAGATTAAATGGGGAGTCTAGTTTGGCTGGCTGTTTTCCGTTTGACTTAGTTGCAGTTTTTATTTAATTATTTTCAGTCTCCAATTTTTAGCACAACCAATTTATATCAGCTTACATTTTTTCCCGTTTATGATTTGAGTGAACTCCGTTAGATATTACTGTCTACCTGCCTCATTACAGGAAAATATGATGATTTTGTGTGCTGTATTATTATACAAACAAACAATGTTTGAATATTTAAAATAGGATTAAATATTTCACTGTAAACAAGCTGAATGAAGCCATACCTGTGGAGATATGGGATTTTCTCCAGGTTTGTCTGGTTTTTGCGGCAGTGGTTTTGAATGTGGTGTATTTTGCACATACCAGCCCATCTGAAGGTTTGTTTCCATGGTGATTGATTTGACTTTGAAATATTAAAATGTCTGATTTTCTAAACTAGAACCACTTCTGTTGCTACTTTGATCTTTTTTGCTTTTACAATTCTCAGATTGAAATCGTTGCTGACCAGAGGAGTCACAGAAAACAAATAACATTATATAATGTATTTTTATGACTTAATGGTTAATGCTAAACAAATCAGTGCTTCGATGAATTGGGGAGACTAGGGCAAGTTGACACAGGGTAACTATATTTTGAGTCGAAGGTTCAGATACTAAAAAAGTACTTTTTCTATAATTTTGTTCTCTGGACAAAGAAATATTCATAAATCTCGTGTTTATTTTATACAATTTACAAAATGAATTAATGTTTTTTTTTCCCCAACAGAAACTAAATTTTCTTTTTAATCTTGCAGTTCCATTAAGTGTTTTGTCCTTCATATTTATTTATTAATTTTTATTTTATTTTTATTTTTTTTATTTTGCTTAAAAGACATTAAACAGCAGCTATATAATAGAGTATCTAGTTGCAGGTTCCCACTGTGAGAAATAAAACTTCAGCGTGTCAGTATAAGTTCCCTAGGTAATGATGGAAATGTTCAGTTGTCAGTCAATTGTTAAAAAAAAAAGCTATTAAAAAATCTTTCTTTCTTGTCTTTGTTGCAGCTGTAGTGAAATTTCTATGGGTGGCGCAATTACTCAGGGATGCCGGTGAGCGCCTCAGCGACAAACTGAGAACTAAATGTTGAGTGACTAATGCTAATTCAGAAACGTTCTATTCAGTGTTTTTATTTAGCACATACGTTCTTCCTGTGAAAAAGACCTGTGATGTATGAATCAACTTGGACTTTATGGAAAAATCCAGTATCTTGTGGACTGTGCAAGTAACAGGTGAGTGAACGACCATGTGATTTACGTACGTTACTGGTGTAATAAACTGTTTAACTCGTAGCTTCACAACAATTGCCTGTGAGGAAAAAAAAAAGATTTTACATCTATATATTTTTACCAGTTGTTAAGCTGTAATCGCAAAACTTTACGACAAGATTTTCACCTGTTCATAACCGATGTTTTGGTTACTGCACCATTGACGGAAAATTACAATTTGCGTTGCGCGAGAAAAACTTTTAAAAAGTATCAATAATAATAACAGAAGTGAGCCCGAAACAATATATATCAATTCTTATAAAAAGCCAACCCCCCCCACCCATATTCTTTTAATTCACTCTCTATTCACTACTATTGGTCTTTTGTAAGTTGGGCAAAAGAGTTGTTAAAAACAGGTTGGAAATGGCAGGAAACACCAGGCGAGATATAGTAATAAAGGATCTGGGGTTACAGAGCGAGCGAGAGAGAGAAAGAAAGAGGTGCACAGGGAGGAGGGGGGAGACCTGTTACTGCTGTAGCAACTGCGCGCTTTCACTGCGCAAAAGCGCACAGAAATGTTATCTGCTTGAATCAAAATAGCATTCTCTTGACTCGTTTTCTTATCAAAGCTTTTTTTTTTCAAGACAAGATGTATTAATTTTACTCTCTTAGCATGTCTTTAGTATTTACGAAGTTGATCAGAATCCTCTTTTGACATAAGAGGACTCTGCGACTCCATGCGCCTTTTCTTACAACTCACCGCCTAACATTTAACGCCATTTAAATGTTTTGAGACTAGGGCTGCGAGGATGTGGACGCTTCCGAGGACCCGGTTCGCGCACTGTAACGGCTCGTCGAGCAGCGACGAGAAAGAAATCGCCGTAAACATCGGCGGCGTGCGGCTGGTGCTGTGCGGAGACATTCTGAACCGCTATCCGGACAGCAGGCTCGCCGAACTAGTGAACTGCTCAACTCGGAGTTTTGATGTCATTTCCTCGCTCTGCGATGATTACGACCCTGGAAAACGAGAATTCTACTTCGACAGAGATCCCGACTCGTTTAAATGCATCGTGGAAGTGTATTACTTTGGAGAGATCCATATGAAGCGCGGAATCTGTCCTATTTGTTTTATCAAAGAGATGGAGTTTTGGAAGATCGACTTGAGCTACTTGGACGAATGCTGCAAGAGTGACTTGACTGAGAAGGAGGAAGAGTTGGCAGAGATTGCAGACAAGGTGAAACTGATCCTGGATGATCTGGACTGTGACCCTAACGTGAGCCGCACTGAAAGGTGGCAGAAGTTCCTCTGGAAGCTCATGGAGAAACCGGAGTCCTCGCTCCCCGCGCGCGTAATTGCCGTCGTGTCCTTCCTGTTCATCCTAGTCTCATCTTTGGTGATGTGTCTCGGGACCATACCGGACCTCCAGGTGGAGGATTCCGAGGGGAACCGCGTTGAGCACCCGACCCTGGATGCTATCGAGACAGCGTGCATCGGCTGGTTCACGGTAGAGTACGTGCTGCGCCTCGCATCGTCCCCAAACAAGGTGCGCTTCGCGCTCTCCTTCATGAACATGATAGACTTCTTGGCCATCCTGCCGTTCTACGTGGTGCTGGTTCTCACGTACCTCGGCACGGCCATGATGGAGCTGGTCAACGTGCAGCAGGCGGTGCAGGCGCTCCGCATCATGCGCATTGCGCGGATCTTCAAGCTAGCGCGACATTCTTCTGGCCTGCAGACGCTCACGTACGCGCTCAAACGGAGCTTCAAGGAGCTGGGGCTGCTCCTCATGTACATGGGAGTGGGCATCTTCGTGTTCTCCGCGCTCGGGTACACCATGGAGCAGAGCCACCCGGAGACGCTGTTCAGAAGCATCCCGCAGTCCTTCTGGTGGGCCATTATCACCATGACCACCGTCGGCTATGGGGACATCTACCCAAAAACCACCCTAGGCCGGTGCAACGCGGCCATCAGCTTCCTGTGCGGGGTGATCGCCATAGCGCTGCCCATCCACCCCATCATCAACAATTTCGTCATCTATTACAACAAGCAGAAGGTGCTAGAAACCGCCGCCAAGCACGAGCTGGAACTCATGGAGCTGCGCGCACTCGAGCTCGCGGTGGGAAGCTCCTCGCGCCGGTCTGACGCGCCCGGGAACGCGTGGGAAGGTGCCATGCGCGCGTCGCGTAGCGATACATACATTCCGCTCCTTTCGGGAGCGCACAGAACTGAGAGGGAGCCCGTGAAGAAGAAGAAAAGCCTGACTTAGGCCACAAGTGAAAGAAACTTGCAAAGCAGTTTACGTTTCACGAGAGCTTGTGTGATTTTGATCATTGTGCGCTATAAACTGCTGTGCTGCAGTGTGACCGTCAAGCTGCTTGTGGTGTTTTCACTGGACATCAAAAGTCAGTTCCTCTTCAAAAGTGTTATTTTGTCTTTATTAAATAAAGTGCATGTCAAACTTCGCGCGTATGTGTTTTAGATATCAAAATATTTACAGCAGCATAATCAGAATCATACTTAACAAACACACATGTACAATGAGCTACAGGTATGAAATCAGTATCATACATGACCATCCTCCTGAGGTGACTGTAGAAGTTGTAAGTGTAAAAATATGAAGGATTTACATGACACAAACCAAATTTGAGGTAAGAAAGTATGATTTTATTTTTTATTTTTATTTTACGTCATGTTAATGGATAGTATACGATTACATTGATATTGTGAATTGAAGTTAAATCAAAATTGTGATGAGGGTAACAAACTTTATTAGCAAAATTCAATTTTTATACATGTGTAGGCCTATTTATTTATGTATGTATTTATTCATTTCTTAGTATTAGTGTTACCACTCTTCCCAGTAGTGGGTTAGATTTTAAGAGCATCACTCCTTGAACTTGACATTAACTTTTATAATATATATTTCATCAAATGCAGATTTTATTGGTTGCTAGGATGCAACTGTCTGATGACAAACACCAACCATCTGTCTATTTTTATAATACTGGTGTTTTTTTTCTCCATTCTCAGTATTATAAGGACTTACAAGCATGTAGACATGAGAAAGATATTCTCAGACATTCTTTTCTGGAAGGAAGAGTGTGCAACACAGGTGTTGGTGGAGCTACAGGTGAGTCTTGCCTTTTAAGCAAAAAATCTTCAAATTAAATAATTTACACAGTCCTCAACTTTCTCATTCTCTCTCTTCCTCTCTATATCTGTCTCATAACCTCTACACAGTGATCAGATTTCAGGTGGCCAGTGTTAAATAAATACATTTGTAAATGGGGTCCAAATCAAATTGTAATTACTTGCAGCATATTTAGAGGTAAATGCATGCAACCACAGTGTAAAATAACTGTATTTGTCCTTGCATTATAGTGTTGTTCACAAGTGCACTATTTGCTCAGGTTTGCTTAAAAGCACACTGCTCCTAAGTGGTTAGCACAAAAGGTGTTTGAATAGTGAGCTGAGATTCTAAAATGTTGCTTTTTCACCATTTTGCTTTACAAAATACATCAAGAGTTTTACTCTTGTCCTTATGTTGCCGTTTCCTGATGTCCAATTCCTGACTCAACATTCCAGCACAGAGATAAAAACAAATGAGTCACAGAATCCACCCAAACATGCCGGAATTCAGCGAAGGGCCACTGGAGGCTAAGAATAGGACCCCCCAGCATGATGTGGGCTGGTGTCAGTCATGAGAACCGATACTGAGCGTTTATGGAGGGAATGTGTCTGGTTGTTATATAGAGAAGCATTTGAACATGTCTGCACGGCAGGGGGTTCTCACATACACCCTCGAAATGCTCCGACAAGATGGCTTCCCTGGCACCTACAAGCGTGATGAGATAGCTGACATGGTTTAGATTCGCAGCATGAGGAGTATGGGTGTGCTTCTATGTGGATTTGTGTGGTTAGTTGAAAGGTTTCTTTTGGTGTGTACCTTTTATTTTGTTCTCTGCAATGTGTACTTCTTTTGTATAACAGTTTTAGTGTTTCTGAAAGTTTATACTGATTATTTTTAATTTGATTTCTGTACATGTACAGGTTTGAAGCTTTAATTCTTGCACAGTGAGGTGAGCCCACCTGTGCTATCCTCTTTGTCCCCCATCACCATTACTAAGGTTAGAGGACATCTGTTAATTAACAGGATCTAAACTAAGCTCAGCCATAATGATGCCACCAAATTTTGTTTCCATCTGGAACTGTTGTAATTTTCTGATTGATAATAAGAGTGTTTACCTAAGTCTGTTCCATAAACTCTGATAATTTATGCAGGATTCACATGGCTAGGAAACCCAGGAATATCGGAATATAAAAAAATCTAAAAGAGTTTTATTGAAATTTATAGAAATCATTAGCTGTAGATGATAAAAGTAATAAAAGGTCTAATGTGTATAATTGGCAATATCAAATAAGTTGATAGCTTTTCACCAGTACATTTTTGTAACTTTTCCTATGAATATGTACATCTATCTATCTATCTATCTATCTATCTGTCTATCTGTCTGTCTGTCTGTCTGTCTGTCTAATCTCATTAATGCTAACAGTCTCTATACTATTTCTATTCTATCCACTTGTTTTCTTTTATTTGTATATATATATAAAAAAGTGACCCTCCAATACGAGCAGCTATTCTATTTCTGTTGTTTACTTTATATTTATTATGATAAATAACGTGCACAGACATTTTGAGGGGCAGGGACTTAAGTGGAAAAAAAGGGCACTTCTCATATTTATTTAAAAAAAAATTCTAAAAAAATAGTTAAATATATTAACACAACTCTAACTTACTTAGCAATTTACTTTAATTCCTTCACACTCACCCAATTTTTTCATGTTGTTTCATTTTTCAGCCGATGTCTACAAAATAATCAGTTCACAATGTTATGATTACACTTACTGTACCACACACACACACACACACACACACACACACACACACACACAAACTGATGGTGACAAGAAATGTTTCACATTAAGATCTATCAGCATACAACATACTAATAGAATGGATAGTTATTAGATAAGCAGCCTGAGATCAAAATGATGAAGTTATTGTTTAAGGCAGGACACTTCATGTTCTGATCAATTTTGAGATTTAGGTCTATTTTGCTTCCATGTCTTCTTTTGCTCTAATGGAAAGGAAATTTCCAAAATACATGTTAAGGTGTTTGTTTTAAGCCTACTACCCTCAACTGTTTGCTTCTCTAGATTTCTTATAAATTAACCAAACAAGCTGCATATTTAAACATAACATTTTAAGGCAAAAGACTCGTAAGTCATTAACTAATAACTGTGGAAGTTCTGTGGTGATTTAGTTATTTTGTTCGTCTTATTAATCTGCAATGCTTTGTGTCAAATGAATGCAAATTAGCACATTTTAATTATGCCTGATTTGCATATCAGTGTGGTGATTCTGATGACGTTATTAACTTTACTGTATTCAGCGTTTCTCCATTAAGTTGGCCTGTATGGCCATGATATATTGCCTTAGCTAAACTTTAGCTAACTTATTACATGGTAGCTCATGAGTCATAGATGCTAGCAAGACAAATGAACTATATTTGCCTTTTGTCTTCTGGATAATTAGCTGTAAATTAGAGGCAGAGGTAGCTTAGTCTTTTGTTCATCACCACTCACCTCCACACCAAGACAAACACAACAGGAAAGGGAGGGAGTGCTTCAGTTCTGCGGCTCTCTGCCTGTCTGTGATGTGCTGATCAATGTGTGCCACACTGCTGTGCTGCGTGGAGACGCGGAGGGGAGAAAGGCATTGGAACTCGATCCGATCTGATATTTTATTATTTTATTTGTTTGACTGGGAAAGCTGTGCACAAACAGAAACACTAACATGCACATATATACATATTTTAATTCATAAATAATAATAATAATAATAAAAACTATCCAGAAAAAAAGGGCACTTTCTCTTGAGGAAGAATGAGATGCTCAAGCCCCCTTTGATGTCTGTGTGGGTCGCCGTGATTTTGCCAAGTAAGACATATTCCTGGATCAACATCTTTTGATGATCCTGGATCAACATTATTGTCCAAAAATATAGACTTAACCCAATCCCTACCCCTAAACTTAACCCTACCCATAATTTATTCCCAAAATCAAAGGGAAATGATAGCTGATTAACAAGAGTGTAGAAGTACCTGACCCCGATTGTAAGCCTAAAACAGATATTTCCTGAAAAGTTATATCTCAGTTCTGATTGGTTGATTGGAATGTTGATCCAGGAACATGTTGTACTTGGTGAAATCACGCTCGCCCTATGTGTGCATGTGCCTGCTTGGCACTAGCATTCTGTATTCTCTTTCTACTCCATCTGCTTGTTTTCTTTTTGTTTATTATCTTTTTATCTTTTTATTTCTTTTTAAAAAACTTGCTATGTGTGCTGCATTAGACTAACCAGGACTTGTCACAGCACTTATTTTTGCTCTATTTTTGGTTTGATTGCTTCTTTTGTCTTCACTTGTAAGTCGCTTTAGATAAAAGCATCTGATAAATGAATGCATGTAAATATAAATGTATGACATTACGTCAATTTTTGGAGAATAAACTTACACTTTTTTAATACCCATATCATCTATAACATGATACATTATCTTAATGCAACTTTTTTTATTTGTCCTTAAAGTTTATGCTTAATCAAATGTTTATTCTTTTAAAAAAATGGTCAATGGAATAAGAAACACATATACCTTCAAGATTTAAAGACATTTATATGTAAACCAATTTGCATCTTTACAGTGTATGTGTGACAGTGCAGTTAAGAGAATGAGTGAGATTCTGTCTACAATGTGAACATATTTGCAAATTGCAATTATGCATATGGCTGAAATTTTGTACATGTGATTGTATGTGCATTGCATGCCTAACATAAGCATTGGACCATGAGACTGAGTGGCCCATTCTTGTGCTGGAATCCCTGCAGACACAAGAGCATTCACACTTCATCCTCATTGTGAGAGTGACTGCATGCTTTATAGCTCAAGATTACACTTTCCAGTTAGTGCTAACATGATTACAGCTGTTCCACGTGCCGAAATAGTTTGAGAGCGTGCTTGCATGTTCACAGCTGAGTATATTTTAACCAGAAAGTTTTTTCCTCATGACTGCACACAGGTTAGAAAGGTGAAGTGTATTTGTGAGAGGCAAAAAAAAGGAAAAGAAGGAAAAAAAGACAGCAGCTATTGTAGATTTACTCTAAAATTTTAATATTAGATACTAATATTTTGTAACTTTTGCTAACAAAATATTAGTAAGGGTACTTTTAGTCAGCTCAATTTTGTTCACTCACAGCAGAGAATTAGGGTTTTTGACAAAGGCTGTAAGAGTATAATGCACTGCTGAAAGTGACATTCCCTTGCTGAAAGAAACGGAACCATATTTTCACTCATTTATCTATGCAATTTATTCATTCCATCCATCCGTTATCCTCCGGGTGCGTAACTCAAGTGTTTGTTGACATCCAATTCTGTGTACTCTCAAGCACTTAATGACATTTAATGTTTTGCTAAAGATAAAATTGTTTTGGAATTATGCTGGATAAAGAAAAAAACATTCCAGTATAAATGGAGATGTCTAATAAGAACTGATTCTCAGAATTCTGCTGTTGCTAAGAAAGGTAAATGGGTCTCGGGTGAAATCATTCATCCATCCGTTCTTAAGTTTTATTCAACATCTTCAGTTTAAAAATAACAAATTAGAGCTCTTTTCTTCCATTTTTAGACAGCAATCAGATGTGAAAGGTTTGGGTGACCAGATTTTGGTTTAGCTGCACTCCGCTTGTTCTTGCAGCAAGGTGACATTAGGAGCACAGTTAGGTGTTTTGTGATTTAGAGCTTGGCTGAATGTGTGTATTTTAGTTTAAAATTTAGGAGACTGTCTGATTGTTAGTGATCATTTGTAAGCACTGATCATGTTCTGCTAGCAGCCGCCAGCTCACGCCTACAGTTCTGCTGCTCGTTAGGGTTCTAACAGCAAAAATAATTAGACCAACACTCTGGCAATTCCAGTCCGAGATAATTACTCAAACACGGTGCAGTCCTTCACACAGACAGTATGACTTGACCTTTTACTTCAAAGAGCGCCAGAGAGAAAACGAGTAATGATTGTCTTTTATGAGACAGAAAAAAACTGCCTTTTCACATTGTGCTCCTAACCACCTTACCCATTAAGGAAATGATTAGATGAATAGAGGAAAAGCTCCATGGATTAAACCCTTTTTGAATGATTCCTGTTTCACCTATGTTGTGTATATCATATTTCTGCTGTGTGTTTCAGATTTGTGCCCTGGAGAGAGCTAGGGCAAAAGGTACTCCACAGGGGCATTATGGGTATCATTATGAACTCCCTCAGCATTGTGTCTGTCTGTATGGAGGATGTGTGTGGGGACAGCTTTTGCCATCATAGTTGGGATCAAATTGTGCCCACAAGGTTAGTACAACCTGTAATTACCTTCATGGCTGGGAACGGCTAATGGTCCTTATCAGCAAAAATGGCTTTAATAAAGCATATTTAAAAATGCCTTAAATGGAGAGTCCAGATCATCTACATCATTTACTCACCCTCGTCTTTTAGAATTTATTCTTTCCTTCTGTACACCACAAAAGGAAAATATTTTCTGTTTAATGAAAGTGAATAGTGCCCAGGGACTGTAGTGTAGTGTAGTTACGTGAATGTCATGTACACTACAGTCCAAGTTTTCTGAAGCGGTTGTGTATAACAATGTTGAAATTTGGCATTTTGCAATTAGTTATGAGAATTATTCATGGTCTTTAATATCAAACCTGCTGTTTGGTTGGAAACATGAAAACGATTTGAGGACTATGGTGGAAGAAATGTTCTGTGATTTACATTTTAAGCACTATCAACATTCTATAAAGCTAAGTATAGTTCAAATCTATTAGCATATTTACTGATATATTGCTTGAGACTTACCTAAAGTAAACTTGCTATAGTTCCACTTTAGCACAATCAAAAGTACTTCAGTATATCTTTAGATGTATTTAGATATTTAGATATTTAGTATATTTATTTTTCACTAGGGTTTGCTTTTGTGTTTCAAGGAAGAATGAAACTATTAATTTGAACCTTAATTTTAATAGAATATATTATCATTGTTGTTATATTAAATATTGATAGGTTTAATATTAATTATTATTTTCTTCAAACATTCTGAATTATTAATTGCAATATTTATTGAAGTTATTACATTTTAAATAATATTTTATATTATAGTTATGTTGTTGTTATTTCAACTATTAATATGAAATATATTATTAAACTATTAAAGTCATCATGAATTAGAAATTCACACTATTTATTTTATAAATGCGCATTATTGATCTTATCGTGAACAATTCAACAATGTATTTATATCTTTTTTTATTTTGACATTGTAATTTTTAATCAGAATCAGAAATATCATAACTGGATTTTCTGAATTAACAACAGACTTCTCTCTGGTGATGTATGACACTTCATTTTGTTCACATGAACCTGGCTCTTTTGTACAATTGACTAGAAGCTCACATTCTATCTGCCTCTATCCAAACAACAACCAATGAATTGAACTAAATTCCCACTCATTTATAAATTTTTTCGACAATCTGTTTCACTTAGATACAGAAAGGATCTATCTTTTACATGACATGGCTTTTACATCGTTACTTCTTTTACTTGGCAACTTTAATTTTGAAACATTTATTTTAAAATCCAAAAATATTTCTGCAAGGGTTAGATTAAAGGTTAAGGAATATAAAAAGCTCAGCTTAAAACAGTTGGAAGCCAAAGAAAAGTCCCCATGCACTATGATAGAATGCGTGTGTTTGTGTGTAGCAGAGAGAACTGAAAACATGCTAGATGGCAAGATAGATGTGAGTGTGTGTGGGCTGTGAGAGAAAACAGTCAGGAGGTTCAACTCATGGATTTATTGACTGATTCCTGGACAGACAGACAAAGAATAATGTTGGTGTTGACACAGCCTGGATAGCAAGCAGCAGAAGACTGATGAGGAGTCATTATTTATCTAAATTTAATCTGGTATCTTTAGAAAAAGAGGAGCAGGAGAGAGACTGTTACACAGATGGACAGAACAATGAATAACTGATCATTTCAATTAACCTGTTTAGTGGTGCAGGAAGTGAGACTGTTGGGGAAATGATGGGAAGTCACATTTAATTGGTCCCGAAGACAGTGTGATTACTTGCTTCGGTACCCAGCTGACAAGAAGAGACAGTGAACAATCTTGCAAAAAATGGTGAAATAATGATACCGTATTCTGCTAGCATCTTGTCCTGACTGTGGATTCTTGAGCCATAGGGAAAGGACAAAAAAAGGCAGAAGTATCACATTGAGATCAATGATAACTTTTGAACAGCATGCAGGTGTCTTATGAACTGCATAGACTTGGCAGAGCATAAAGTATCAGTGCAGCTTTCGATACGAACACAACCACAGGGATGCTGAGCTCTGCTTTCTAAGATGCTGCTGGTTTCGGAAATGCAAACAGTAGGCGGGGCTTAGTGGGAGTGGGAAAGTGGATGGGCCATATCTGTCAATAATAATAAGGTATAGGTGTCTTGCAGGGACGGACTGGGAGTAAAAAACGGCCTGGATTTTCTCCCAAATAGGCCCACCACAACTACAAACAGTCGCTACTATTTCACAAGATTACAGAAATCCTATCACATTTATGGCAAATAACATCACAAAATTGTCTGCCCCTCAGGTCTGAGTGGAGTGGCATCCTATAATCCTTTTCTAGATTGAGATCTGCATCTTCAGCCTTTTTCAAAGCTTACACTTGTCTCTGTGGGTGTGTGTGTAGATTCTGAGTAGAGAGAGTGAGAAGGTTGGTGGAAGGGCTTGTTGAGTTAAAGGTCATTTCTGTTTGTGAAAAAAAAATCATTTTGAGTTTGATGTAATCCAGGGATGGACTGGGACTATGAAACTGCCTATAGGACCTTTACCAGCCAAATACAAACCATGCCTGCTCTATTATTTAATTAATTTACAGGTATATTGATTTCGGCAATGTTTTGATATGTCTGACATAGCGTTCATGTATCATATTTTTTTTTTTTTTTAGGATTCTGATGGTTTCACAGTTTATCACAGTTTTCCCTGTCTGTGCCTTTATATGAATCAGAATGCATGAAACAGTTGAAGAACCACTGCATTTGAATCAAAATTCAAACAAACATGTTACATGTAGCATGAGCAGTTTTTGATATAAAAAAAACTGAATAAAAAAAAAAACTGAATCAAAAAAACAATGTAAAAACATCATACTATAAAAAATTACTCCACATAAAACATGCCTGCACGAAACAGAATCAGCAGACAGACTAAATGAGAATGCAGTTTGACTCTCTGACAGCAGGTGGCGCTTATGGAACAGCAGCACAGCTTTGTTACTGCTGTAAACCAAGCAGCACTGAGCTTTAAATAGGCTACCATATTAAATAAAAAAGGAAATTTACATTTACGCATTTAGCAGACCTTTGGATAAAAGCAACTTACAGTGCATTCAGGATATACATTTTTATTTATTTTTCATCAGTATGTGTGTTCCCTGGGAATTGAAACCATGACCTTTTGTGCTGCTAACGCAGCGCTCTACCACTGAGCCACAGGAATACCATCTAAACTTTCCTTAATACAGTCAGTTGCCCTCAGAGATAGGGGAACTCTATTTACATTACACACGTGCAAAGCATTGGTAAGATTTTTTTATATATATACTTTTAAATATGTCTCTTATGCTTTCAAAGTCTGCATTTATTTGATATAAACATACAGTAAAAGCAGTAAAACTGTAAAATATTATAATAATCTATTTTGATAATAAGATTTCTTTAAAAATGTTTTAAACCTTTGTACGGTAGTGTACATTACACAATTAACACAGTTAATCTGGACGACAAACAATACGTCTTTTAAATGTCTAGAATGAGATATACATAATGCAATGTGATCATAGCAACTTGTTTTAAAATCCAACAGATGTGGCCACATTGTTTTAAATGGGCTGGTGTGACAATGTTTCCCTTTAAACCTTTTCCCTTTAAAAAAGTTGTGTACTTTGTTTACTTTGTTCCTAATTTTAGTCACGACAGCTGAACCGCAAGTTGACCAGCCCACATGGGAAAAGTCCCAGTGCTCCTCATGCTCAGTCTCCGTCCATTGTACTGATTGATTGGAATTCCATCTAACCTCTGTTCTTATGGTCCTGTTGTAATTAAACACACTATCCCATGCCCTCCTCTTCATTGTGGCTAAGAAAATCATCAGTGTTTTTGTGTACATGAAATACTTTTATTCAGCAAGAATTAATTGATCGAAATTGACAAGTAAAGACATTTACAATGTTTTCCGATTTCTATATAAATAACTTGGTTTCCACAAATATATTGGGCATATAATATATTTTCAGCATTTGTTGAATGTTTCTTGAGCACTAAATCAGCATATTAGAATAACTTCTGAAGGATCATGTGACACTGAAGACTGGAGTAATGATGCTGAAAATTCAGCTTTGCCATCAAAGGAAAAATGACATTTTTTTAAATATTAAAACTTAAAAGTAATTTAAAATTTTTGTATTTCACAATGTCACTAACTAAATCTATACCCTTGGTATAGCATAAGAGACTTTTTCTCGTACTGGCCCCAAATGTTTGAACCATGTACGTGTATTGTTGGCCCTAAAGCTGTAGCATGGTGAAATTCAAGATCATAGATCATAGATATTTTTTTTCTTTAAAACAAAAATCTTCCTTCATTGTTTGGATTCTTAACTGCTGTGTAAATGCGTTTCTGTCTGCCCAATGAATCATTTCCATTTGGGAGCTACAATGCATCTGGAATTTGGTTACACTGATGTTTCTTCAGTGTGTGTTGGTTTCTTATTTGCAGGAATGGACTGAGATGGATTTGCTTAATCACAAGCCTAGACAAGTATTTGGGCGTCCTTTGAAGTGTTGACCTCATCCATCTCTCCATTCTGTCATTTATTGGTATCGCTTCTTATGTGTGATTCACTTGTGTGATCCGTAAATGAGCTTAATGTAGGACAGCAGCGGCACATATGCGTTAATCAGAGAGCGATGTTGACAAAACACACAATCATGAATGTGTGTGTGCATGTAAGACGCTCATAAATCACAGAGATTAATGCTGGCTAACGGAGCGAGAAGTTCAACCAATCACTTATATTGATTCACTCTTAATCTCTTTGACACACACACAACCTCATGTGCTGTCCAATCTGTTGAAGCCGATGTTAGATTAAATCAGGAAGTATCATAATCAGGCAGAGGGTGTGTGTAGTCAGTTTGTTGCTCATCTGTGTCTGTTTGAGTGTGTTTATGTGTGTGAGAAGAATGTCTGGGTTTTTTGTGTTGATCCTGAATAGAACAAGGAAGAAATATTGGTGGATTTTGCATTTGTAGCATTTTATTTCATTTTATTTCATTTTATTTTATTTTATTTTATTTTATTTTATTTTATTTTATTTTATTTTATTTTATTTTATTTTATTTTATTTTACATGAATATGTGTGCACCAACAAGTGGAGTGAGTAAGAGTCTATAGCTCAAGGAAATATAATTTTTGTTATAATTTTTTTTTTAAATAGATGTGCACACAGTTACTTTACTGTACATTATGTGTGCAGTTACGTCAGGGTTAAATTTGCAAACAGAACTTCCTAAAACCTCCATAAATTTTATAAAATAAGTTTTATTTATAAATAAAATAATATTGTACATCTTTAAAATAATTTTAATTTAAAGGACAATATAGAGTAGTCAGAAAAGTAAAGAGAGAGGGGAGGAACGAGATTGGGGCATGGCTCAGGTCGGATTCAAATCTGAATCCCTGTGAGCCAACTGTTTTTGTGTTGTGTGTTGTGAGAATGTGTATAGCCCACAGTACCACAGGTCCAAACAAAAAATAATAAAAATGCTAAAATTTTAAGGTCAGAATTTTTCTTGAGTCATTATAGTTAGCTTTATATAAAAACAATAGAAGCTATGTCCTAATTTAGGTTAATGTACGTGTGCATGTTTGTGAGTTTAGGGAGGCATAAGCCCTTATTATCATGAGAGTAAACTAAAGGAGAAGAGTCTTATCACATAGAAACAGGTGTGAAAATGACAGTGTGGGGGCGGAAGCACTCACGCACTCGCAAACACACACACACACACACACACACACACACACACTGTGAGCAGGCTTTGAAGCAGTTCTGCCTGCAGGCTTTCTGTCCGCCCTGATGCACATTTATTTCTTGGTAGCAAGTGGTCTGATTGGTGTATGTGTGTGTATGACAGGGCTTTTCTTCCTCCTTTCTTTCCTCTAACAATAGTGTATTGCTTTATATTCACACTAAATCAAATAAGATTTGCGTAGAAATCTTCTTTAAAGAATCTAAACCCATTACTTAAGACCAGACAGATGTACAAAAGTCTGAGAGCACTAGTGAAAATGCTTCTCTGTTACAATCATTTCTAATTTAATACAACATACAAATTATATTATCAGTGTGACCGTTTGAGTGAAAAGTTAAAGTGAAAATGTTTTTTTAATTAATTACAAAATATTTCAGTATTTGGTTTGTCCCTCTTTCGTGTCAATGATAGCAGCACTTAAACTACATGAACTCCACAAGTTTGTGTGAAACTGCAGAGCATCTTGAAAAAATATCTTCTCAACAGAGTTGTCCATATCAGAGTTGTCACAAACATCCTTAGAATCCATAATATTTTTTTGGAATATTAAAATTTTTTGTTTATTTATTCCCAGTTTAACTGATTTAAAAACATGTTTTTACTTAAAAAAATAAATAAAAGTTTTGTGTCCCAAAATCTAATTACCAATTCAAAAACATTCAGAAATCTACAGGTGTGTTTGGACATACCTGCTTCTCACAGTCTCCTGCTGTCTTTTGAGTGAGATCCGAGAGCAGCAGGTCTCTGGGGAGCATTTGTTGTCTCAATGGGGTGCGAATGTCTTTTTATGGGTACCGGCAGATCCCTGGTGTAGCTGAGCTGTGTGTGTTTGTGTGTGTGTGTTTGTGTGTAAACTCTTGCCGCTCCAACAGAGTGTGTAGCTGTGATCATCCAGCAGAGCCCTGGGTAGACAGCACAGGCTCAGATACACAATACAGTATATAAACGACACAATGGGACGCACGTATCTCTCAATCTCTCTCTCAATATGATGTCTTAGCCCTGCAGAGTGTTTTGTTTGTGTGCATCTCACATTTCTTCTCTTCCACCAGACAGATTGTGCCATCTTTCCCCCACTCTGTAACGCTGCAGCAACGCAGCAGTAACTCGATACTCTCTGGCAGCACATTTTCAACTTTCCAACACTTTTTAAACTTTAAAAAATATCTGTATCAGTCAGTAGTAGTAAGTGTATTTTTCTTGGATCTAAAGATTATTTTAAAAATTAGCCTTTTTTACTCTAATGTTTTATTCATTGATGGTTTAGTCTGATGCTGCACAAGAATAGGGTAAAAGGAAAATAGTTACAAATAGTTGCAAATTTATAAATAGTTACAAAGAAATAGCAAGTAGCGGAGAAGTTGTGGAGGGGGAAGTCGTGGCCTAATGGTTAGAGAGTTTGACTCCTAACCCTAAGGTTTTTGGTTCGAGTCTTGGGCCGGCAATACCACGACTGAGGTGCCCTTGAGCAAGGCACGGAGCCCTCAACTGCTCCCTGGGTGCCGCAGCATAAATGCCTGCCCACTGCTCCGAGTGTGTGTTCACGGTGTGTGTGTGTTCACTGCTGTGTGTGTGCACTTTTGATGATTTAAATGCAGAGCACGAATTCTGAGTAGGGGTCACCATACTTGGCTGTATGTTACATCATGTCACGTTTATGCATTAAATTTAGAAGTTGAAAGACTGAAATAGTTTATTTTAACTTTTTACTTTTAATTCTTTTTACTTTGAAATTTTTTTTTTTTTTTTTTTTTTTTACAGTGGAGAAAATTCAAACAAAATTGCCACAGTTTACAGTATTTATGAATTCTCATGGGATTTGGTTAGATGTTCTTATTTTACATGTCACAGTGATTTTACCATAGCTAAGGGTCTTCCAACACACAAATGTTTGTCACAAACTTTTTGTCAGTTTGTCACAAATTTTGAGTATTTTGGAGTGCGGTGATGTGGTTGTGAATTGAATGTGTACAGTCTAATTAGTACTTTTCAGATTAGGGGTACTACTGAAAACCCTTAGTGGACACTCTGTCTCTGCTGTTTTTTAGTTTGTGTGTTGCTTGATGCTTATTGCACACAATGTTGGATGCTTTAGCTTCGTTTGGAACTATTTTAAAAACTAGAATTTAGTATTGGACCTGTCAGTTTTATCCTTTTTAGAATTTAAAATGGATTGATTCATAAAAATTCCTATAGAAGTTACCTCCAAGGTCATTTGTCTTGAGGTGATTTAATGGAGTATCTACCATGGTTGGATGTTTAACGTGGCATTGGACCCACACAGCACTTTTACTGTTCGGTCTGTCAGTCAAATTGAATTACAGTCTCTTTAGCTCTTGTTGGCAAGCCACATCAGATTTACTGATGTTGCATTTAAATATTTATTAGCTATATCTATCAGATTCTCAGTCTGAGAAACATCAGCCATTAATCACAGTATAAACTGTTACATATGCAACATGCAAAATAATCTCCAGCTGAGACGACTGTGTGGAAACTCAAATAGTATTTCAGTGTTCTAAACCCCCTGTCAGCTCTGTTGTGTCCCCTATCAACTAAAAGATCCTATGTTTTTCATTTGTCATCTCTTCTCTCTCTCTCTATGTTGCTGTTCTCTCTCTACATGACTTTGCAATTGTGCATTTGTTTGTGCATGTGTGTGTATGATTGGCTGCATCCTCTGTCTACTTAACTGCCATCATCTAATGTTATTTTTTCAGTCTAGGTGTCTTCTTTGTGTGTGCGTCTGTCATTTTCTCACTTAATGAGGGCTTGTTTTTTTCAGTTCCCATAGTAATGTCAAGATAATGATGCCTCTGTATCTTGTCAAGACGTCTGACAACACAGTGGGTTGTCTGTGACATCCAAACTTACACGGCATTGTGGGAAAAGTCCCATGTGATCGGGCAGCACCTCATTCATGGTCGTAGAAACTAGAACTCTATTTTATTGGAGTCTGTTAAAAAGACAAATGGAGACCGATAGGAAGATACAATGAGGGAGCAAGAGACAGGTATTTTTTTGTTAAGTGTAGTTATAGTGGAAAATTTGCTTTTTTAAAGCATCACAGTTCTCAGTCTCTGTGTTAACACTTCGGTTACTTAACGTAACCTCAGTTCCCTGAGATAAGGGAATGTGAGTTATGTATGGGAAAACTCCTTTTTTCCTTTCTGCTGAAGCCTGATTTGTTCACATTTGTGTAGCTGCACAAACCAATGGCGCTTCAGCCCGCCAAAAGAGGTGGGGCCGACCGCTATATAAGTTGGTCCGTAGCGCCATTCATCAGATCATTTGACTGAAGCGATGATCATCGATTTATGCAGCTTGTAGTGCGGCAAGCGACATAACGCTAGTTCCCTTATCTCAGGGGACCGAGGTTACGTTAAGTAACTGAAGCGTTCCCTTTTGAACGTTCACTCTCATTATGTATTGGAACGAATCCAATCACACCGCACTATAAACAACAATTACATGCTGCTCTGCGAGCCCAGTGTTAGAGCATTAATAAGGGCCCTAAGGGACTTAAGGGCATTATCTCGCCCCAAGTTTAGCTGAGGGCATGAGAAATCACTACTCACATGGGAGGTTTAAACAGATAGAATCCGCGCCTGCAAGTTATAGAATCTGGCAAAAGTGGATGGCGACGACCAGCCGGCAACCGCACAGATCTCACTGATAGATATGCCGCTGGACCACACCCATGAGGAGGCCATTCCCCTTGTGGAGTGGGCTCTCACACCAATAGGGCATTCCAGTTCTTCTGATGCGTAAGCCAGAGCTATTGCATCGACAATCCAGTGAGACAGTCTTTGCTTTGCCTGATTTCTGTCTGCGTTTGCAAGAGGTGGTGCTCCAGCACCACCAGGCTGGCCATGGTCTTGCCGATCGCTTGCACTGTGGCCTTTGTAGCGTGCAGAGTGAGATCTGTTGCTGTGCGCAGCTCCTTAAAGCCCTCCTGGTGCTCTTGGCCAGACTCGTCCATACTACGGAGGAGTTTGGCTTGAAACACTTGAAGGATCACCATTGTGTGCAGTGCCGAACCGGCCTGTCTGGCTGCTGCATAAGCCCTGTTGACGATAGCCGAGGTGGTCCTGCAGGGCTTAGATGGATGCACTGCATGGCCCTTTAAGCCGAGGGCAGATGGTGGGTACAGATGTGCGGCGATCGCTTCCTCCAGGGGGGGGAGTTTGGTGTATCCCCTTTCATCAGAGCCGTCAACGGTGTTGAGAGCTGCTGCAGTAGAGGGGTTCACCTGTGCCGAGTAGGGGGCTCACCACGTCTTGGTGAGCCCGTCATGGACGGCTGGCAAGAACGGGGCTGGGTGCTGGCAGGAGGATTGCTGGCGGGTCTCTGGCAGGAACCATTCATCCAATAAGCCATGGGCGGGCTTGTCCGGACCCAACCACTCGAGGCCCAGATCCTCCATCGTGCAAGAGTCCCTTGCATGAACCACACTCGTGGTGCAACATTTGAAGCAATGCGTGCTGAAATTTGCTCTAGGAAATTTGCTCTTACCTGGATGCCTGCAGTGATGCTTACGTCGCTGCTTTCGGCTTCTTTCACGGCAGTGAGCAGAGCTGGAACTTCTTCTATGGCTTCTTCTTGCAGAAGAGTCAGCGAAGAGATGATCCTCATTGCTGAAGGAGAATAATCTGATGAATGGCGCCAGGTACCGACTTATATAGCTGCCGGCCCTGCCCCTTTTGGCGGGCTGAAGCGCCATTGGTTTGTGCAGCTACACAAACGTGAAGAAATCAGGCTTCAGCAGAAAGGAAAAAAGGTGTTTTCCCATACATAATGAGAGTGAATGTTTGAAAGGGAACTCAGTTTTTTGTAACTCAGGTAACTTAGTTTTTGTATAGGCTCATTCACTACAGTTTCCACCAACACACAAAAACAGTTTTATTCTTGTTTACAGAAATTATAATTGCAGGGGCTGATCATCTATTCAAAAGAGTAAACTAATACATTTTGAGATTTGCATCACATGAATAGCTCCATATATATGGCTTTTCTGACATAGTAAACTTGCTCAGTAGCTCACCTGGTATAGAATTGCACTTGTGATGTGGAGAGCACTGGTATGAGTCCTGTGAAAGTTGCAATAAAAGCAGGGGCGGACTTACCCATTAGGCAAAGGTAGGCGACTGCCTTGGGCCCCCAAAAGCCAAGGGCCCCCTAATGCTTTTCATATAGGAGATGCGCATTAAGCGCGGACACGCGAACGGTTGCTGTTTACGGTGTTTACGGTGTTTTCTTCAAGCTATTCTGTAGCCTATTTGATTTTTATCAGACGACGGCACGATTATATATTTTTGTGCAGATTAACTTCTCGGAAGGGAGAGCTGGTTAGTCTTAATGGGTCGCGTTTCAGTCACTATTTCATATTCATCCCGTTGTCTGACAACAAACAGTCAAATGTATCAATGAAAACAGTTTTGAGAATTTAGCTGCATCAAAATACAGTATGTGGCACGGAGAGGCAAACAAATGTAATAATAAATAATAAATGTACATTTTGCATGTTCAGAAGTGAGCTGCCCTGTCATGCGAAAATGCAAACAGGTTTGTGTAAAGTGCTCAGTGCAAAGAAAGAGAAGTAATAGCAAGCTAGTATTTCAGTTTTTTTTTTTCATGTGTCTAATAGACATGAACAAGTTCTTTGAAAAAACATCTATGAGCTATGAAACATGTCTACTCTTCATGCTCTGTTAACTGGTTTCACTAATAATAAACATTTATTGCATAAATTAATTTTTGCATTACAAAAATGCCTTAAAAGAAAGTGTTACAGGTGTGCATATTGACACAGAACAATGAGTTTTAAGATATGTCAGAGCAAGATATTTTCAGTTGAGACAGCTCAAACATGCATTTTAGTCTGGGACTAGCTTAAGCCTTGTCTGTGAAACCATGGGGAAAATATTCATTTAAGGTACATTTAGAACAAATAAAAATGTGCAATTAAGTTGCGATTATTCACAAGTTAACTCATGACAATCATGCCATTAATTGTTATTATATATTTTAATTGATTGACAGCCCTAAGTTAAAATGACTAAAATAAAATGTAGGCTTACGCTGGTAACTCACATTTTCATTTTACCTGATAAAGTACCATTTATGAGCTGAGCTGTTTTGTTTAGAGCTGTTATAGTGGGAAACCACTATATTTCTGACTCCAAAAGCACCTCCTACTGGCAGAGAATGAATGTGCATTTTCAATAATCCAGTCTGCAGTTTTTGTTCAGACCAATGCGAATATTCACTCACATAAATCTGTTTTAAATAATATAATAATTTATACTTCTGACTCATCCCAGAAATATAAAGTTTCAGTTGTGAGGTTTATCATTTTATAATTTATTTTGTTTTATGTTAAAACTAAAAAAACGGTAAATCAATTGCTATTTCGTGGTCTACAACATGAAATAATAAAAGTATCTGCTAAATGAATAAATGTAAATTAAAGAATCCCATTAGAACATGTACATAAAAAATGTAGAAACATTGGACACAACAAATCTGGCACCATTGTGCAGCAGCAAGCATCACAACAAAAAAGGACCTTGAGGGTTGATCTAGGTAAATGTGTGCAAATGTATAGGGCCCCATTCCTATATTTGCCTGGGGCCCCCAATTCACTAAATCCGCCCCTGAATAAAAGATATCAAAGACTTGCAGAAGAAAGCTAAAACAGCCTGATGGCTTCAGCAAATGATTTTTTTTAATCTAATGTTTGCTTTTGCTAACACTTTCAGATAGGTTTAGGGGACATTATTTTCAAATGCGAGAGACCGGACATTGTATTGTTGAACTCCTGCCATACATACAACAAGCAAAGCAATAAAATGTTGACAGGTTCACGTTCATCTGTTTTGAATAAAACTGAACACAGTTTTAGCACCACTTACTGAACATTTCACTTTGAATGTGTCATGAAACCCAAATAGTAATGTAATACCCCTTTCAGAATGTTCCAAGTTATGGCGTAATGTCAAAAAATAGCTTGTTGTATTCCTCATTTGTAACTTGTTTTCAATGAAAGAGTCTACTAAATTAATAAACATAAATGTAACATAATTGATGTTAAACATTATTTACATTACAGCAAAGTTTTACAGACCAAATAAAAACATTTTTATGGAACATTGTTTGAAAGTGCTTTTACAAAAATTTAAAAAATGAAAAATATAAAAGTTATTAAAAAGTTAATATAGAAATGACAAAACTATAAATTTAAACTAGAATTATGCATCCACATCTTGACGTAATGAAAGCAGAGAGAGAGAGAATAAATCTGCTGGATGAACTAAAACATGATGTACAATATGCAGCAAACAAGCATCTGAGAGATATTATGAAAGAGTAATGAGAGACAAAAGAAATCACCCTCTCTTGTCTTCTTGCTTTGTTTTTTTTAAACTCATCTCCCATTTATATTCAGCCCAGTGATCAACAGACAAACACACAGCACATTCACACAGTTAGGCTACTCATACTGATCTAACATTAATGAACAAATGCTTTCATCAGCATACCTGATATGAAACGCTGTGACAGTCCGTTTTGTTTTAAATTAACAGACGTTCAGGGACAACGGGTTGTTTGTCAGTGCCCACTGGCAGAGATAGTGTTCTATTCACAGGAGAATCCAGTGGCGATTTAAATGCACGCTCACGCACACACATGAGACGAGGGAACATCATCCCCTGAGTGAATCTTTCATGGTTCTCATCTTTATTCCTCCTAAATAAAACTCTGCTGAAATATTGACGCTGTAACTTTTCAGAGCTCCAGTCCTGTCCTCTAAAACCCTCAATAATGCTCCTCGAGATTCTCAGCAACCCTTGAAAGACTTTTTCTCCTGACTCATTCACTTCTTCAAAGCACTTTTTCTGGAGAAGAGAAAGTATGACTGTATAGCTGAGACTTTGTAAAGGGGCAAGTGGGTCACTGGCTTGCAGCTTTATAAACCGTGCCTGTTCTGTGACGTTTGAAGTCCTTTTTGGGATTTTAAGTTTTTATAATTTTTTATTTTTTTGTTCCAAAATGGAAATGTTCTGTAGTTCAAAACCCATTTGATTTTCAGTTTTCAATGCACCATCCTTTCTGTGTCGCGCCATCAGTTGAAGAAATTATAAATGAGTTGAAATCACTTTTAGATACTACCTTTCAAAAGTTTGGGGTCAGAAAGTTTTTTTTCTTTTGAAGAAATGAATACTTATAATTTCTGAAGGATCATGTGACACTGAAGACTGGAGTAATGGCTGCGGAAAATTCAGCTTTGCCATAGGAATAAATTATATTTTAAAAGATATTAAAATAGTAAATGGTTATTTTAAACTGTAATAATATTTCATAATTTTACTTTTTTTATCAAATAAATATGGCCTTGGTAAGGATAAGAGAGTATCAAAAACATGAAAAATATTACTGACCCCAAACTTTTGAACATTCGTGTATATGACTACCATCCTGCCAAGATAAGTTATAATTCTGTGTACAAATATAAAGGATTCATGGGACAAAACTTATTTACAAGTATAATTTCATGTCTGGTATCATCTGAATCAGCAGGCTTTCATCTTTTTTGTCCTATATAACAAAAAACACAAGGACATACACGTTGAAAACAAAATCTCCCTTGCTTCAACAAAAAGCAATGTGGTGTGTTTGAGTGTGTGTTTGATCTCACCATGAGATTTGAGAGAAGCTGTTATAATAAGGGTTTATGAATGAGAGCTTGTGTTGTTTTTTCTCTGTCTCTGAACATCCTGCAAGCTGAAAAACAACCTCATTCTCTGCACAACAAACAAATGAAAGGCACAGTGTGTGGAGAACAAGCAGAGTGAATCCATAAAGCCATCCCCGTGACAGTAAGCCTCGAATGCTCTTTGAAGTAAATACTGTGTTTTTGTATAAGAATAGCAAAAGTCCGTTCACTATGGCTTCTATAAAACTGTTTCTTACAGGACTCACACGATCCATGGTAGATTCATAACCAGTTTCAGGTAGAGCAATTAGGAAGTGTGTTCACCACAATATCTGACCTCAGGACTACTGCTAAACAATTGAAATGCATAAACCTTTTGAAAACATGATTATATTTTTTGGAGTTTAATACTGCTCGTAGTTATATATATATATAATATAATATAAAATAACAAATCTGTCTTTTACTTAAACCTGTGTTGTAATTTTTTTCTTCTGTAAAACAAAATAATATATTTGATAATCTTTGATGAGAGTGCCAAAAAAAAAAAAACCTTAATAAAATAGTCCATCTACTATATTCTGGCAACAGATTAAAAGTTTGGCTGTTAGTCACTGTTTGTACACTTTTTTTTTTTTTTTTACATTCAGGATGTTGGTGGTTGTGTTTGATTCGAGTCTGTGTGTGGAATACGGATCAATAAAAGCCCATGCAGATCGGATCAATTCTAATTAGCTGTCCGGTGATTTCTGTATTACAAGGCCACTAAGCAGCTGGGCATTTTAATCACATATCTTAAAGTGGCCGACCTGAAAGTGACCTTTTGAAGAAGAACGGTAACTGCTCGCATTTAGTTCTAAACAGTAGATTGCAGTGAACATCACTGAACCATGAACAGAAAAAGCATCTCTTTCTTCCCTCTACCATTTTTTGGTCATACTTACAGATCAGCTTCTCCTCAAGGAGCAGAAGTATATGTTCTTTGTGGAAGTGTATTAGACTTAAATGTCAAAAGGCTGTTAAAATGATATGGGGAAACGGCTGTAATCGCTTTGATTGTCCTTCTATTTAGGCCTTTCTCTCCACATTCTACTTTATTCTCTTTTTCCCTCCATTTCCTCTTCCTCTTTAATGTCACTGTATAAAGTCAACATTAAACACGCACCAGTCAGCCAGAAGCCAAACGAAGACTCTCTCTCCCTGGCCTCTCTGTAAGAAACTAAAAAGATGTACACAAAATTAAGGGGAAAATAAATGAGCTTCTCCACAGTATCAACAGCCAGAGGGGCCAAACAGAGCTGTTCTTATAGTTCAATGATGATGATGAGAAGAAGAAAAAAAATCCGACAGAGAAACACACAAGAGATATTCTATACTCCAGTTTTGGAGAAGCTGCTTTAAATTAAGAGCAGCTTGTAGGTTGACAAGTTTCAAAGTATGTAAACTACAGTTAAGCTTCTCTTTACAAAAATGTATGCTATTGACAATTTAGAA
This sequence comes from Cyprinus carpio, assembly GCF_018340385.1. Taxonomy (NCBI): domain Eukaryota; kingdom Metazoa; phylum Chordata; class Actinopteri; order Cypriniformes; family Cyprinidae; genus Cyprinus; species Cyprinus carpio. The sequence continues at coordinate 19,721,681 of NC_056609.1, read as the reverse complement.
TTTAATCAAAGCTGTCATTTCTAGCACAAAATAATAAGGGCTTTTGAATTATTTATCAATATCAGTTCAAATAAAAGGACTTATACAGATAAAAACAACTATACATTGATTCTTATATAAATTATTCAAATATAGCAGTGACATCACTATCTGAATCAACATCAGTGTGTTTTTTTGATTTTTGTTTAGTTTTTTTGGGGGGGGGGGGTGAGTAGGGCAGCTAGTACCTTGCTGCTGGAAAAGCTGCAATACACTATTGTACTGTAAAAGCTGCATCATGCACAAGCGGTGACATCAGGTCAGCGAAACACTATATATTCCATATCAAGTTTCAACAGTTCATATTTCATATTTCTCAGATCATATTTCTCTCTTGATCTCACCTCTCTGTCTCTTCTTCATCCTTACATGGAAACTTTCAGCCTCCCCTTACATTCATAATTCAGTTCTGCCCCATATTCCCCCCAGTATTTATAGATTTAAGTCAGCCGTTAGTGCTCTTGTGTGCCATTCACTTTAAGTAAACAAGTTATTTCATTTTTATTTAGATTGGACTTGTTTTATTTAAAAGCTGATGAAGAGAAAGCTGACATTGTGTCTTTAATAATCAGTCAATATGAGTTAAAACAGTACATAAATCAGTATAGATGACTCCCAACTGAGATTAAACAACTGAGTTCATTATAACACAGACATTAGCTCCGGCTGTACTAAAACATTTGAACATGAAGCTTCAGTTCCTGGCTTGTGAATTAATTTGTTTGTACTCACGTCATGTTAGATATAGAACTTTTTCCTCATTCACCTTCAAACCCTTTTTTAAACAGTCAGCTTTGCACTGGAAGTTCCTGTGTCATCGACATGGGACTTCCTGTCATTCTAGCCACATTGCTGCACTGATTACTGACTCAGCAGTGTAACAACATCTGCATGCTATCAAAGCTCAGAAACTCAATACCACCTTTTTGTGACTCCTGGATGACCTGTTCAGCCCTGTTTCGGTGTCTGATAAATGTGTTAATGAGAACTTTAAAAAAAAAAAAACTGGTCTTGGGAAGATTGTTGGTGAGAACAGAAGCTTTATTCTGTGTTTTAGTGTTAGAAAGTCCTAAGCCTTATGAAAAAAACTAGCAAAAATTGGCAACACTTTACAGTAAGGTTCTATTTGTTACCGTAAGAATGCATTAATTAACATGAACTAACAATGCCAAATATTTAAGTCATTTATTAGTCTTGGTTAGTGTTGAATTCTATTAATGGACCTGAGCTAACATGAACTAGCAATGAGCAGTTGTATTTTCATTATCTATTGTTAAACAACAACAACAAAAAAACATTAGTAAATATTGTAAAGAAAATGCGTCGCGCTAACTAATAGGACCTTATTGTATTAGCTCAAAAATGATACTGTGGTACTATAGCCTTTTGGACATAACACTATGGTAATACCATGTTCTTTTTGAACAGTTAGCTCTATTAGAAGTACTTTATTTTGTTCATTAGTATATTTTGACATCTTGATTTCCTTCTTTTTAACTTCTATTATTTTTCAAATTTTCCCCACATTTAAGCAGAGCAGTCAGCATGGATGCCATGACCTAGGTCCTTCTCCCAAACATTCTTTAAACTCTCCAAAGACGCAGCATATGTATCTGGCAAGACATTGTTTATTTCAGATATTTACCAAGTTGGTTAAAATCTATTCAGTTCCAGTCAATTCAAGTCTCAGTTTTCCCTTATCAGACAGGGACTGTATAAAATGACAAATCTGAAGGTATTTGAAGATATGGGTTCTCGGGATGTTGTATTGATCTGATATCTGCTGCAAATGTTTTAAGGTATTTCCTAGAAAAAAAGCAAGATACTGTATTTGAGAGATCTCTATTTTTAACCAGGCCAAGAGACCAATGTTGTTCAGGGCAGCTGGAAAATCAGGATCGAAAGCATTGGGAATAATAAAGAAAGGGGGAGAGAAAGGCTCTATATATGATTTGAACTCTCCATGCCAGCCAACCAAAAAAGTTTCATTTTGTTAGTCTGGAGTACAGGAATAGTGATAGTGTGAGCATTCAGGTAAATACTCAGAATCGTGCTCTGCAAACCCATTGAGGTGAACACACATACACACTGTGAACACACACCCGGAGCAAGCCATTTTATGCTGCGGCGCTAGCAGTATATTCGATTTGCTGAAATCTCTCCATTGAAGGTGGAGAGAGAGTGCCGGAACATGAAAATGGTAAACACTCAATAACCATGTAACACTAAAATACTAAAAATTAAGTATCATGGTAAAAATAAAAAAAATGGTAATCATTCAGTATCGTGGTACCACTGTTGTACTGTAAATGATGTGTTATTGGATTCTGTGAATTTAGTTTAATATAAAAGTATGATGCATTAAAAGCTTTTGAACAGATGCTTCTCTACAGCCTCTGTTTGGGCTTTGATGGTAGAAATTAGCCTTTTGTACCAAACCAGTATGAAAATGTGCACGTTTTTAACACAAAATTGCTTCCCTTTTATGAGGAGTTATAGAGATGGACTGAGAGAGAGAGATGCTCAGGTACTTGTTGTGACAAGCTGTGCACGACTGAGCCAGTGGAGGTTTACTGTCTATTACTGCAGCACACATGAAATGTGACAGTGTGTGTATGTTCGAGTGTCTTTTCAAAGCAGTGTCCCTGTGTGTGTTGAATTTGATGTGTGAGATTCAAATGCCTGCAGTGTAACAGCTCTAACATAGCAAGACCTGCCGCAATGCAGTGCATGTGTGTATTTGTGAATTCAAAGGCCATAATCTCTTTCAAATTTATTGCAGAACAAAATGCAATCTCATTATCACTCTCCCAGGCCATCTGTAGATAAAATGAAAATAAAGTCCTGATGAAACATTTAAATAAACAAATTTTGAGGTGGTCCACTTGATTTTCCCAGCCGTGCCATAAAGATGTTTTTTTTTAATGGTTTGTTTGATCTGTTTCAGCCACAGAAGAAGCGTTAACAACAAGTGCTGCGGTTGTTGATTTTATCTCATATGCTTGTTCTGTATTGAGCTCGTAATTGACTGTAAACCCATCACACCCTGAGTATGTACTGCACACATTGCAGCATATTTTTATGTCCTTTCTGAACTTATTACTGCTTGTGGTTGGAAATGCGATGTCTTTGCAGAGTGGAGATAAGAATGTAATCGACCACTGGTAAATTCATTCTGTTATTTAAATTTTCTAGAATCAAAATAAAAAAAAAAATTCTAAAAATATACATAATATTAAATTAATTTTCTAAAACAATATCATTAAGTGTGTATGTGTATATATACAATAATACTGTGAAATATTATTACAATTTAAAATAACTTTTAGATTTTAATATATTTTAAAGTAGTAAAAATCAAGTTTTTAACGTTATTAAAGACACACCATGTGCTAATTAATCAGTCAGTACCATTTATGAGCATTTTCTCTTTAAAATCGGGGTGTATCAATGTCTCAAAAACGCAGTTTAAAACAGCCCCTTGTTCTTTCTGTTACAAACATGAAATAAATCCCATCAACCTGCGGGGCGAGGCTTTTAGTGAGCACCAATCGCAGTATGACATCGAAGTACCGCGAGAGCAATTCAAAAGTGTAAAGAGACGTCTGCTCTCCAATCAAATCGTAGAGCTTCACTGAATATAACGGAAATTTGTGATATCACAATGAACTAAGATGAGTTTAGCTTTTTAGTGATTATAAGCGGAGCACTCTTGGCACGTTGTGTATAATCCATTTAGAATTTGAATAAATTCACTCTCTCTCAGGTTCCTCTGGTGCAAAAGCCCCTATATCAATGGATCTGCATATAACGAGGTAAGTATGTAAAGTTAAATTTAAGCCATTTTGAGACACAAAAGCTGTCGTCTAAAGATGTGAATATGTGAGTGATTGTGGAAAAGGGAAACGCTTGAGGATTTGTGAGAGATGTCATATGGTCCATTATTAGGCTAATTTAGCATTACGCTAATTATACAACCTTGATATCAGCAATGTCTTGCCCTGCTGATAATACCAATCTTAACTCTCCCTTCTCATCCTTTTCTTTGCCTCTTCCTCTTCTTCTCACATTTCACAGCTTCCTTTGAAGCCCCAGTAGAAGCAGAAATAAAAATTCGTTCAGATTGCCTTCAGCTTCGAACCCAGAGACGCTTTTGAAGAGCTCGTTTCCACAGGAAAACTCTGACCACCGCACATGGAAGTTCTTGTGCTGTTAGCATTTTGAGTTTCATATTGAGAATACTGAAATAGATCCGCATTCAGCAGTGAGTCTTGGGTAAAGTTCATCTCATCCTTTAATATCCCTGGAAATGAAAGAAGAAACCTCTCTTCTCCATTTCACCTCACACCACTGCAGTATATATTATTACAAATGTTTCTATAGATAACTGTAATAGAACTGCATTAAATACTATATAATTCAAGGTCTTGTGTGACAGGTAGCCAAATAAATGCACTTAAAGCCAATATATATCTGAATTGGTGAAGTGGAGAACTAGACAGATGCCATTACACTGAATACACATTGCAAATAACAAACAGATGCTATTTCCATTGTATATTTTTTTGAATAATTTCTTCTTTTTATTTTACATTTTAAATTAACACTTCTTTGAGCATAAATGGAAATAGGGAGAAAATGTGATTAAAAAAAGGTAGACTCAAGTTGGTTGCATGTAAAGCTAAATCTACTTTACTTGGTCTGTCTGACTTAGTGTTTAATGTTTATATCTAGTATGATGATATCTAGAAGAGTTTCTCTTATGTTTTTTGAGTTTTGTGGTTACCATTGTGCTAGGGGAGCTCGTGCTTAGCCTGTGGGAGGCTACATGATATATTGCAATATATGTGTGTTCCTTCATTCAGTGAGCAATAACTCTGCTAATGCTAGTACTGAGACCAGTCTCTTCTTACTTGCTCATCTGATATTACATATGATGGTAATAAATGTATTTGTCTTTAACATGCTGTTGCTAGTTAGTAACTTAAATCTATAAAGTAGGTTTGACAAAACATTTGTTTTAATTAACTTGCTTTAGTCTTCTTATACAGCCCTAAACTAATTGCATGGAAAATGTTTCCTTAATTTTTTTTTCAGACAGTGGTGGATGGAATTAGTGTAAATAGCCTTTGCCAACTGGCTACACTCTAAGAAAACTTAAGTTAATTTGGAGACATTTTGAAGGATTTTACACAGTTTAACCCGTATTTTTGATTGTTTTGTGTTTTAAGTGAAGTCAAGTCACCTTTATTTATATAGCACTTTATACAATATTGTGTCAAAGCAGCTTTACAGTATTAAACAGAAAAATAGTGTGCAAAAATAATGCAAAAGGTCAATAGTAAATACTAAATTTTCCAGTTAAAGTCAGTTCATCATTGATTCGGTGATGTCATCATCCAACTCAGTTCAGTTCAAATAGTATCTGTGCAATCAAGTCGACAATATTGCCGGAAATTAAGTAATTTAGGGCTAAATGAAGTTACCATTACACTTTCCATTTTCCGTGGATTTTTTATTTGCACTTATTTAAAATTGAAACTCTGTAAAGTAAATGCATACTCTTTACATATTTAAAGCCAAAGTTCTCCATTCACAATCCATTTTACACAATGTGATGCTGTTTCAGAGGAAGATGAAGTTTTGTTAAAAGATTACTGGAACCAACATATTTTATTATGAATGATGTGCATAAAAAAGTATAAAGTCCAATTGATTTCAGTTTTATGATAAGCTTTACTCTGCAGTGAATAATGCACATGCACACAAACACCCTCTCTTGTTCTCTCTCTCTCTTTGTGTTGTTTGCTTCACATGACTGTAAGAGGACAGCAGGTGAAACTGGATGGCTATTATATTTTGACCTTTACATGTCCTCATCCCCACCTCTATCAGAATCTCTCTCTCCATCCCTAACAATATCTTTCACTCTCTTTCCCTTCCTCCCTGGCTCTCTTTCCATTTAATTTTTCTGTTCAATGGTCTGGTGGTATTTAGAGTTTCCTGCTGAGCTGAAGAAGATGGAAAATGTTCAGAAAGAGAAAAGTGCTATTACTTTCTTTCCTTCATTCTTTTTTGTGGCCTGTGCTCTTTAAATTGATCAATAATCCATGGGCTCAGTGGAGAGGTTGCTGTGTGTATTTCAGTGAGAAAGAAAAAGAGTTTTTCTCTTGCAGATGGACGTGGGGAGCAGCAGGAAGCCTTCTGCCAGTCCACTCAACCTTGGCAGAATCATTTCTCTGTCTCACAGACAGATACAGAAGACTCAATTTACATGTTTTTAATATTTAGTGAGAGTTTCCAGAGACATTGTGCTGGTGGCTGCTACAGCTATTAGTACATAACATGTACAGCTATGCTCTTAGCAGATGTGCTCCTACCAAAACATCTTACAAGAAAATGCATCTGTCATGCTTGTGAATATTACTGTGTTTTTTGAAACATTCAGCACCAATGTGTGTGTGTGTGTGTTTGTGTGATAATATTAAAAATGTCAAACCTTCCAGCTTTTATTTAAATTTTTTTTTTGCAGCGACTCATTTACATACAGAATATATTAGATACTGAACATTTATTATTTGAATAATATACAATTTTGTGTGCTTTATGACTATTTAAACCTTTCTTTAGCTTGTTCTTTCTTTCTTTCTTTCTTTCTTTCTTTCCCCATCGCTCTCTCTTTTGTTCTGCGTTTTCCTCTATTTCTGTTATCTCTGCCTAATCAGGTTGTTCTGATGGTGACCTTTCTGTTGTGGCAGTCCACAGCACAATCAGTAATGGACATGTATCAGTAATTAAAGCTCATACACACAAACAGAAACAACATCATTAAATGCTTAGCAAACTTTTATGTGCTACATTTGTGATTTGAGAGGGGGACTAGAAATGCAGTGTATCGCTTACCACCGCGCACACACACACACACACACACACACACACACACACACACACACACACACACACACACACACACACACACACACACACACAGAGTGGGAGGTGAATGACTCAACATCATATCAGACAGCTGTGACTTCAGAGGTCTGTGGTCGTGTTGCTTTACTTGGAAGGGAGGTGATTTTTCAGTCCTCAATTATTATATACAATAAAGGAGAGCTTGTTACCATCCATCTTCTCATCCCTCCATCTTCAAGCTTCGGAGACCAGAATAAATGTAAATGGCTTTCAGAGCATTGAAAATGCTTCTATTTTGCCTTCTTCTGTGATATATTTTACATTATAAATTAGCATGTCATTAGCCTAAATGAAAATCTAAATTAAACAAAAATATACATTTCAGAAAGTCACACTATTTGGTTTGTTATTCTTTTGCTTTCATGACAGCAGCTCTTAAGCTGCATGAACTTCACACGTTTGTGTAAAATCTGGTGATCATGTTCTCCAGTATGATATGAGAAACATCCAAAGAACATCTTGTGCTTCAATGAAAGCAAGAACATATTACCTTTTGTAGAAATGTCCCTTCTAGTGACCTAGAATTGTGTACAAACTTAAATATTTGCAATGGATTGTGTCTTTTTTTTTTAATAATACTTTCAAGTCCTTAAACATTTTTATTTATTAAGTATTTATTTTTAGATTTAAATGAAAAAAAAATCAGATTTTGAGCGTGCGCTCAGACATTTGGTCACTGTGATTGTATGATTAAACAAAACCATGAGGAAAAGAAAGTTTGAATCAGTGGAGGATGCTTGAGGATAAACTTAAATGTGTGTGTACAGTATGTGTGAGATAATATGTATGTGTGTGTGTGAACTCCAGAACATTTAATAGGACGGTCTATTTTCAGTGAGGCTCGGTGAAGCAGGTCTGCTTGGCGAGAGGTTAATGAAGGAAGGGAAGACTCATCTAAATTATTCACACCATCCCCACTCCTCTTTTTCATCAGTCTATCACTGACCTCTACCTCTCCTCCAACTGCCCAGAGATATTAATGCCTCAACCTTTAAAACTTGATTTGTCTATGGTATGATTAGTTTTGTGTTTGTTGTCAGACAGACTTGAAGTTTATTCCGAAACGCACAGGCAGCATTTTGAAGGGAAAATAGATATTTGAGCTATGAGATTTGGATGTGTAGATGGTGCATACGTATAGAATCTGCTCTTCACAGAAACTGGTGTGCTTTTTTAAGGCGATTTTGTCCATATTTCCTGGAGTCTGAAGCGGGTGCAGTTGAGAGATGAGTGAAGGGCCATGGGGCACGACTATGAATAAGCAGTCAAGAGTGTCTTTGTGAAAGGTTTTCTCAGACTGAATCTCTGTGTAGGCTCTAAAGGCCCTCTGAGAGCTAAGGGACTCCTCTTGGTGACGTGTACAGAATACTCTGTATTACATTTTACTAAGCACCACTGGTTTGTGTGGCCTTACTGTGACTAATGGGCACATATTAATTGCAACCTGGAGTTCAGTGCCTAATTTTTAGTTGTGATTTTTATTTTAGTGTTTATTAATAGATACAAAATTGTTTTACTGTATTTTTGATAAAAATGCAGCTTTGATGAGCATAATACTTGGTTCCTGGGTCGCCTTTACTTGACACTGAACTTGCATTAGGTTTCCATCTTTTCTGGCTTCCTAGTGCCTTGTTGACGTTTGCGTTTTAATAGCAGCAGTGACTTCTGAAAGGTAACACTGAAAATAACAGTTCACTTCTCAGCATTAAGATTCGAAATAGCTCTACTTATCGGCTTTTTGAGTCAGACTGTTTTGTGTGTGAAGAGTGAAGGCTACTTTGAAGAGTTTCCTTCAATCCGTCTTCTAAACATTGTAGCTGCAGTTTATAAGGGTACCTCTACACTTCAGTCATGGACATATTGCTTATAAACTAGTGCAGTCCCTTAGGCAGCAGTGGGGAAATTTCAGGAAGGGTCCTCAAAGGTCCACTTTTCTTTACATTAAAAGGTGCTTTTGACTTTCACTTTACATGAAATCAATTCTAGTTTAGACTTTGGTGTGAAATAAAGCCTGTACGGCACATATAGGAAAAACTGATTTGTTTAATATAACCTAATGTGAAAATTAATATTTGAAACTCAGGGCATATGCAATTACATGTTTGGCTTTATTTTATTTATTTCATGTTTATTCTTTTACGCAGTGCTGCTGTGGTTTTTGCAGTCCCTGAATGGCATGTTAATTTATTTTATCACTGTATATATTTTTCCCTGCAGACAAGTGAAATCATGTCGAATAATCTTGGGAAACAGAATTGAGCCTGATCTTCGGGCCATTAGAAGAAAGGGTATATTTTGAAAGTGATTTCTAGATGTTCTTCCTCATGAGTCCAAACAATGGACCTGTATATTGTCACTGAATTTAGATAAATAATCCTAAAGAAATAATGTTTTGAATAGTATTTAAAACAAACACACACACACACACAAAAAAAAAAAAAAAAAAAAAAAAACACACACACACATTTCAGTCAATTTTCTTTGTAAATGATTTTTATATGACTAGATATTAAGTGTTCAAGAGATGCATCATGCTATTTACACCTTTGTAAAAAGAGCTAAAATATTTTTGAATGTATAGGTTTTATATATGCTAAATTTTGCAGTAAGTCAGTCATATTAATATTAATAAAATATGAACAAAAATTCAATTAAGAAATTCAATAGTTAATGAATATTAATAAAAATATTTTATTATATTAATAGTAATATAAATATAAGGGATTATTATTTATTTATTATTTATTTAAAAAAAAAATTAACAGTGTGAAGGCCTGATGCAGCAAGGAAAGCAAATATTAAATCATGTTGTTTTCCTTACTGCATCACACCTTCACACTCCTTTACAATTTTAATATCTTGAAATCCCAAATCTATGCGATTTACCGAACCCTTTTCACTCTCTCCTGTCTCTCTGTAGCACATGATGCTGTTGTGCAGCTTTCTAGGATCTACAGCATAAGTTCAGTGCAGTGATTAAAGTGCTAAGTCTTGCTCAGAAATTGATTAGCCTCTATAGCGTGCCCAGGGACAGCACATTACACCATAAAATTGCCGTAGACCAGAGGTACATGGATTAGAATGGATCAATACTAACAGAGATAAACACACTTAAGAATAAAACATGAACTTCCAGCATGCGGCATCCATGCAGTTTTAGATAAACATAGAAGATTCTTCAGGGACCATGTATGAATCTTGCAGTTTATGAAATAATATCAATTTCTCCCCATTTGCACCTAGAATAACAACAATGCAGACTCAGAACAGAAAAAAAACCTCAGGGAAAATGACCTTCTGGGGAGTCTTTTACAGCATCTGAGTGGGTTGCACGCCTACAGTGCTGGGTTCAAGGTCAGAATAATTTAAGAGGAAATGACAAGTGTGAAGCAGCCCCTAAAGTGATCATTAGGGGAAAATGAGAGAAAGGAAACACATTCTTTGTCAGACCAGAGGAGATAACATTAAGTGAAAGAGGAGTTCTATATCTCTGGAGGGAGGGATGCTGTCACAGTGGGCTTTAAAGCGTTTGTTTATCCTTAGTAAATACACATCAGACTTCAGCTTCATGCAGCCAGACTGTAAGATCATGGTTTCTGGCAAGACTTAATATGACAAATTAGCATATAAAGCAGTGAAGTGAGAAATTACTGCATGTTGAACTCTGCATCTTTGTCTGCTTTTCATGTTTTTGTTTTTTTCCTCCAAAAGAAGGAACATTTCCTAGACAAGACCTCCTCTTACTGATGCGTTATGGGTTGATAATCAAAGTACATTTAGGTAAATTAGTGCAAATGGCAAATGTACATAAAAATATATCTAAAACCAATACTATTTGTGTCAAAAATTACTTAAAGAAAGCAATAATTTAGTAAAAAAAATTAATTCTATCATTATTTACTCACCATCATTTTGCCTTCCATGGAACAATAAGTAAATACTGTAAATATAATTTTATATTTTTATTCATTTTATCTTATTTATTTTTTAAATATATGCCTTAATTATATTTGATATAAAATATTTATATATATATATATATATATATATATATATATATATATATATATATATATATAATATATATATATATATATTAATATATATCTATATATATATATATTTAATTTACATTTATATATAAAATGTATTTAAATATATGTACAGTTTTTCTTAATATTTAATTTAATTTTTAGTTTTAGTTATAAAGTTAAACTAAATAATAATGAGAAATTTTGCTTTGGAAACTAGCCGGAGTAAAATAAGTTTTTTATATTTTATTTTATTTCAGTTTTTTATGGTTATAAAAAGTTTTTATGGGTTTTGTTTTATTTAACTATAACTCTAAGATACACTGTAAAACCCAACAAATTAGGATAATTGTCATTTTAATTGAGGAAACCAATTAGCTTAATACATTTAAAGGGGTCACTGGATGCTACTTTTACAAGTTGTTTGAACTTGTTGGCAGTGTGTGTACACAACCACCCTATAATGATAAAAATCCACCCAGTGTTTTTTTTTTTAATCTTGTTAAATAATTTTCCCTTTATCAAATCGAGCCGATCTCAGATGCCTATCTTTGTGATGTCACACAGACAGGCCCCTCCCACGACAGTTAGACTGACAGTAGCGTTTCAGCACAGATTGGTCTGGTGTCTTACCTTAGACCCACCCTGAGTGAGCTGTCATCAGTCCACTATTGTTTCACCGCCGGATGTAGACAAGAATGTCTCCTAAGCAACTGAGTTGTTCTGTTGTTGGATGTAATAATGAACATAGCAGTAGTCATTTACTCCCAACATCTGAGCCGCTGAAGACGCAGTTGTTTACGTTTGTTTCTGAAGGGAATGCGCCCCGATCTATCTAAATGCGTCTATGTTCACGCAAACAGTCCCTCAGAGAACTGCTCGAAAGAGAGGGGCGGGGTCAGCAGAGCTCATTAACATTTAAAGGTAAATACTACAAAAAGACTTGCTCTGAAAAGAGCTGTTTTTGACAGGGTAAAAAAGGTGTGTTTTACACTAACATTGAAATTTCACTGTATCGATTAAAACCATTACATTTAGAAACATGGACTCAACTAGAAATCTGTTGTAACTCTTTCAGTTTGAGTTCTGCTTAATATCAGTCATTGACTTCACATAACTTTTTTTCTATTAAGTGCAGTGAAATTAACCTGTTTGATTGAATTAATTCGGCTTTTAGGTTTCACAGTGTATAATGAAATCATAAAGTTAGTCCATATTGTATTAATATTCACTGTAATTATGTTCCAAATTGAAAAACTCAACTTTTCATACTTTTTTCTTCACACAGTGTATGGCGCTAAAAGACTTAAAATATAGTGCACTAGTTTTGTGGACCACTTTTATGACTGTTCTTTTTGTCCTCTTTGGAGCTTGACAGCCCCATTCATTATGTAAAGAAATATCAGCATATACTTAAAAATTCCTTTTGTTCTGCCTTAAGCTTCACATGGGTTTAGAACTACATGAGGGTGAGTAAATGAGGACAGAAGTTTCATTTTTCATATTTCTTTTCTTCTATTTCTGTCGATAATTCAGACACACTGCCGTGGCTTTTCCATTAGTGCGAGAGAGATGTGGGCTCCCTCTCACCTGTCGGAGTGGGAGTCTGTTCCCCGCTGACTGCACCGTAAGGTCCCCTGTCTGCAGCTACAGTCTGGACGATTGTCCTGAATGAATCAGACACTGATTCACCGATGTGACCCGAACACAAATGGGCTTTCACAGAATGGCTTTAAAAAAAACAGAACCTGCGAGAGAATCATGATTAAAGTTCCTCAGGCCTTTCTCATGATGTGCAACACTTTTCAGACTGAGAGTAGAAAGTGCAGATGACTTCCCCCTGTTTTTCTCTTTTTGTTCATGAGCTTTAAATAACAGCTCTTTACAAAGAGGTACGTTTATGGTTGCAGAGAGAGGGGTTGGGGGTCTTGTTGCCTGGACAACGCCATTTGAGGACCTGTCAGTCGTCATTTTGGCGTGATTATCCTCCTGCTGATCGTCAGTTAGATGCTGTGGTGGTCAGAGGAAGGAAGCAAGGTTGAGAATTGCTCCCCTGTTTAGCCGTTTACCTGTTTGTGGAGAAGCTGGGTTAGTTACATAAGTTCATGTGAACTTGAAAGCTGCTTAGGTATGGAAATAGACTGTTTTATATGTTTTTTTTTTTATAACCTCTTACATAAAATAAGAAATAAAAGTATAGCCACATGTATTTGCAATATTGTTCTTTTAAAATTGACTAATTTGCATATATATATATATATATATATATATGTGTGTGTGTGTGTGTGTGTGTGTGTGTGTGTGTGTGTGTGTGTGTGTGTGTAAACATATGTATATTGTATATGTATACTGTAATGTATAACATTCTCTCCCATCAAGCTCTTTATGTCTTTTACTGGTTTGTCTTTCTTTTGGGCGATAGTTTACATCCATCTGTTAAATGTTTTATGTTCACCAAAATATTTATACTAAAATAATTAGCAAATAATTAATACTACAGTACATAGAAAAATATTTCACTTCTCAATGCCATGTTTAACCAATAAGAATTGAACTGAATTGAATTGAATTGAATTGAATTGAATTGAATTGAATTGAATTGAATTGAATTTAATTTAATTTAATTTAATTTAATTTAATTTAATTTAATTTAATTTAATTTAATTTTATTTTATTTTATTCACACAGGAAATATATAAAACATAATACAGTACTTAAACAAGGTCAGAAAAATAAGTACTAAATAAATCATCAAAAAGAACCGTCAAAATATTTATCTGTAAAATAAATGAGTGTGCAGATGTTCTCTTTACTTGTGTGATGTGTTTAAAGCACTCCGTGAAGATGTTGTTCTCATTAAACTTTGATGTGCTGCCTAGACTGAATTTACCAGAAGCATCCTAGGTTCTGTCAGGTCCTTGAGTTTTGCTCAGATAAGACTTCTAAAATATTCTAAATAAATAAATAAGAGCAAAACCTGTAAACACAATATTCTGCTTGCTAGTAATTCAGTGCGTTTGAGTGCAACATATTAAATGGCTTTTTTAGCATGTGCAAAAAGTGTGTAATACTTAAAGGATTTCTTTTGAAATACTGAGACACTAAAGGCTCTAAGGTTTTAGAAACACACTTTCAGACTTTAGAATAATTTTTTTTTGTTCTCAGGGCCTCCTTTGAGCAGAATATAACTTAGTGAATCCCGATCTGACCTATGCAGAGTTCTGATTCACATCCTGCAGTTCCAATACATCGATTTCTCAGTGAGTCATCAGCTAGTCCAAAACAGTATTTATATTTTAACAGAGTGTCCCATAATCAATTTGTTTGGCATCTGAAAAGAATATACGATGGGCGAGATCAATTTATCAAATAACGTTCTGACAGAAAGAGGTTTGTTGTGACACCGAAATGCATCTGGCAGTGCTGATACTCCCACAGGCCCTGTTCCTCCGGCTGCGCTGAGACTGCTCTGCCAGACTCTCTGTGAACATTTGCACACGAATAAAACGAATGCAATGGCAAGGAAGCAGAACTTTATGACTGACACACATTTTCTTAGAGAGCAAAAAGTCCATCTGACAGAATTCTTGTAGATTTACTAAAGTTTGGACAAGGATTGAGCAAAGAGATGTAGCGCTACCACATGGAATGGCACAAATAATGACTGTTTTCAAACAAGTTTCCAGAACACTCTCTTCCACTGTCATCTGTCAGATAAACAGATAGTCCCACCCCAAACTCACGCCATTGGTTGACTCAGTGTTGCAGTGTTGGGATCTTCAAACACTCAAAGCAATGTTTTGAAACCACTGTAGTTTTACACTTTCCAGGTAAACATTCATTTATTTTATTTTTTAGGTTTTTTGGTTTCTTTTTTTTAAGTTTTAGTAATTTTATGAGTAATTTTACTTTTTTCAGTTTTAGATTTAGTAATTTTTGGTTTTCCATCTAATATTTGTGTTTTATATTTACACTATTTCAGTTAGTGAAATGATTTTTAATAGTTATAGTTTTAGTTAACAATAGCAACACTGGAAAAAACCCCCAACACATTTATATTTGTCTCTATATTCACATGGGTTTGCAGAAAGTATCTGAATGTGCTTTTACTTTTATATTTTTAAGAAAGTATTTTCAGTTAAATGCTTCAGCTTTTAAGCAGTGGCTGGATTCTAAAAGTTGCCTTTTTTAGGTTCTGTAAAACAAGATTTTTCATTTTCATTTCATTTCATAAAATAAAATGATTACAGTTATTACAAAGACAATTATTTAATTTTGCAAACATTGTATTAATATATTTTTTCACACAAATCAACCTTATACGTATAGTACACACATACACACACACACACACACACACACACACACACAGTAAGTATACAGCTGCCTTTATATTTTATTAAAAGGTCCCTCACAAAGAGATCATATACGAGGATCCATGGCATAATAAAGTTTGAAAACCTCTGCTTACAAATATGACTATCATGGACTGCCTGAGCTTTGTATGACGCAACAAAATGTTTCAATAAGAGATTTATATTTTTGCTCTGTTGTATTTCTGATAGGGAGTTTATAGTAACCATTGCTTCCCTTAGGAATCACATCCTTTAAAGATATTGCATTGTGGATCCTCTTGTATATTTCTCAAACACCTGCATCACCTCTTTACTTCAGTGAGAAACTCCGCTGTTAGAATTACATAATCTTTCATGCTGTCCTGACCCACATAAACAAGCCCTCAAAATGTCCTTCAAGCCTATTCTACGCTCCATGAGTTCTCTAAACAGCGCATCAAAAGAAATCCCTCCTCAGAATAACATTTTTCTTTGTAGGATTACTTTTCCATCATCTTTCCATCCTCTATCGGAGCATCGCTTGCTTTCTCTTGTGGGTTAATCTGTTTGCTTAGTGTCTTGGGACAGATTCTCTGTGTCTTGGAGAGCCGGGAGCCGAGCAGGGTCTGGTGTGGAGGTGATAACTCTAAAAGGATTAACTTCACAGAGAGAGAGAAGAAAGAGAGACAGCCACAGAGAGTGGGAGAGTCAGGGGAGAGTTGGGAGAATTGGCCTGAGAGAATAAAACTGGCAGTGTTAGAGTAAGTCAAGGACAGTCTGGCTAGTAACTGGGCTGCTCAAATATACACAAACACAGTATTATCAGAGTTAATTACAGCTTTCTGTGTGCCAGAGCACATGTGCCCTCTCCTTAACATGGAAAAACCCCATTTAATACTAGTCTAGTGCTTCTTTTCATTGGCGTATACAACAGTGAAGATGTTAGCATTAATTCCTGAAGTATCATAGTTTTTCTGACTGACATTTCTTGCCTTTTTATGCACAAAAAATCAAGCCCCCTGTCTTTTTAAATTATACTCTTGAATGAAACTCATTAGTTGTACAAATAGAAGTAATTGTACAAAATATATCCATTTTTATTTCCATGTTTGTCTTTTGTTTTTCATTGACATTTTCCATCTTCTAGTAGTTCTAGAACTACTAGCTCATGTTAACTAGTCTTCTGAGTTATGTCTGCAGTAGGCCTGTATGTATTACTTTACACCAGTCTGTTTCTGTGGTAACATTTCCACACTCCTAAATATGACCCGCACAAAACGAAATGCTTTACCTCTCAGTCATATGGCCTTTTGGGCAGGCCTTGGCCATTCAAAGTGGCCAAGGTTCACAGACCTTCTGCTGTCAATCTGAAGGTCTGGCTACGCAAGACTACAATTAAAGCAACTGTGTATTTTTGTCTATCCCTCTACAGTTAAGTGAGTGGAATTCACTGTTGTATATATGGATATCTGTATGCATCCATTTGTTGCTGACATGAAGCAATTCACACTTTTTGTGTAATTTTGTACCTGCTCTCCAAACTTTTAATGCTTCCAGAACAGACCTTGTTTGCCTGCAGTGTACCATCAGAATGTTTTTTAAAAAAATAATAATAATAATAATTTACATAGACTTGCTTTAAGATGTCAGTCAGATGATCGCTTTCTGTCTAAAAGCATATTCTACTATAATGATAATAACTAGTGTCCACAGCAACAGATGATAACATTCTGTTTTTTTATAAACGACCACACAGTTTTGTCGTTTGCCACTTTAAATGCTGGAGTCAGGTGAGTTCCGATTGGCTCAATGTTTTTATCTATAAAAAATTTACTCTGAAAGAGGTTTCAACAAAATAATTTCTATGTGTAGTTATCATTATACAGTTATATATGTGTAGTTATCATACATATATGTAGTTGTGGTGTGAACTTTCCTATTCTCATAGGTTTAGAATGATTATTAAGACTTTACATTTAAAGTCTATAAACTTTATCGTTATCTTGGGTGTAAATTTGTCTTAAGTAGGAGGTACTTGGAAAGAATAAGATGCAATGAGAAATAGACCTCAAGCCACATCAGAAGCTGGCTGCGAGAGACGAAGGTCAACTTGTCTCAGACTGGGTGGTTTAAAGTGCCATAAACTGTGCTTCTTAAAAAGGTGGTTTATTGAATGTATAGATCCAATGACTTGTTCCATTAGTTCTGTTTCTTAAGAGTGTACAGAAACTAAGAGAACAAGAGGTCAAAAAGATCCTTTGCAGTCTGGAGCCCTTTTAGTTCTACTGCCTACTGATTAACAAAATAAATACCCTGGATGCATCTCATTTGGACAGATTAGCACAGTAATTAAAGCGATTTGGAACAGAAAATTAAGCTTTGTTTGTTCCATCCGAGGTGCCATAGCTGTATGCCAATTTACTAAAAACAGAATGCTGCTTTTCCTTGATGCATGACTTTATTCAGTAGCGTGAATGATTGGCGGTGTATTACTTTTGAGGTGATGTGCAGCGTTATGGCAGCTCTATTTTTGCTTTATTATTAGGAAATCATACGTGATGTCGATTGAAGTATGAAATCCGGCTGGTCAGTGTGTGTTCCTTGCTGTTACATGTGCATTTTAATGTTCTTATGATTTTGTTTTGGTTGCCTTGACGTCATCACTTCCCTAATTTTAGAGCGTGGTTGGTATGTTGTTGCTTGGTTACCAAGTCGTATGCTCAAGCTTCCTGTCGCCTGAAGAAACTTGAGGTGTTGGGAGAAAAATAAAGAGGCAAAACAACACAGAGACGCACAATGGTAGAGAAAAAGAAAGCATTTGACGTATGACAATCTCCATAAACAAAAGACAGACTAGTGCTTTTAAAGTGTTGTACTGTCATTCTTATTGAAATCATCAGGTTGCCCTGTCTTTTGTCATTCTCTTCTCCCTCTCTCTTTCTTTCTATCGCTTGCTGGTTTTTAATTACTGTCTTCAAGCATGTAAAAGCCCATAAATGCTGAATACAAACAGAGGCCTGTGTAATTAAATGGCTGATTAGTCGTATCTAAGGGAAACCGTGAGGCAGGGGCTCAATTCAGCTGCCACAAGTTATCAAACCCAACTCGCATATGCACTTACAAACACACCCACACTAATACTTGCATTAAAATGAACACACACATCCTTCCATCTTTTCAAATACACACAAATATATTTCATTTCCAATGGCTTTGCAGAAGTAATTGGTGAAAGGTGTGAGCAAAGAAAGAGAAAGGGACAGAATGAAATAGAAAGGGAATAAAGAACACAAGGTTTTACCGTTTCCTCTGCCAGGCGGGCAGCAGCCGTTCGCCCGATTTGTCTGCTTTGCGGCAGGATAATTACAGTCATCATGCCTCCATCTCTCTGTGGAAAGGATGCAGGGAAAAATAGCAATTATATAACAGCTTTAGAGAGGGTCATCAGACTGCAACCCCAAGGGACGATTTTGCTGTAAAAAGTAACTGCGGATTCCATCCCCGGTTCATTATCAGTCAGGGGTCAGCATGGTGTGTGATGGAAGCCCCCCATCTTGTGTGGGAAGAAGAATTAAGGAAAATAAAAGGAAGAATGACACGGTGGTGTCCTTATTTGACCCCTTTTTCTGTGTTTTGAGATTTCTGGAATTATTGTAAATGGTTTCTTCTGTTATTATGTGTAATTGTTGAGCGTAGACCCCTGAAAGATGTTTTTCTTAATGTTATAAAGTAACGTTTTTGTCTAATCTACCTTGACTGAATCTTTTTTTCTTGTTTTTCTTGCTTGGAAGCTTTCAGTATGCCTGGGCTTCATCAGAGATCACAAGCAGAAAAGCATTTGGGCTGCTAAAAAAAGCCAAGTGATTTCCAGTCAAGTGAGCTCTTGATTGCGAGGTGATTTGTGTCACTTTTTTGCACTTCCCCTTATAGTTTAGACTTCTTGTAAGGCATAAAGCAAGGTGACAGGGAGCAATGTAACTGCATCTGTGCAACTAAATCAAGAATGGAACAGAAATTGTTTGTTGGTGAAATTGTGTTCTTTGTGCATCTTTGAACAGAATATCTAAACTCACTGAACAGTGCAACAGGAGTTGTTGCATATTATTTTGGGGAGACTGAAGCTAGTTGTCATGCATAGAAGTTGTCAAATTGATTTTGTTTCAGCAAACATAAGGTTTTGAATCTAGAGTTAAGTGTGTGTTTTCTAGCTGTGGTTTTATATGTCGGTTTTAAACATCCTTCTTAAATGTTTTGTGAGTTCTGTCTTTCAAACAAAAAATGTAACATCATCATATTCTTGGATTGTCTTATGGTAAACCAGTGAACACACACACACACACACACACACACACACACACATACATACACACAGTAGAATACTTTCAGACTAGAGTCAACTATATGGTGAACTGAAGTGTTTTTCATAAGTGTGAGCCAGGTAGGGGGAAGCTGTCACATATGTTTCAAATGTAATCCTTTTGTAATTTTGTTTGACAAAAACAATTGCTTGGTGTTTTATGACACTTTTTTAAACATTCTTGTTTTTTAGATAATAATTTTACTGTTTAAATTATAACTATAACAGGCTATTTAATGCTAGTTTACCCCATATACTGTGCAAAAACATGCCCATTATTGCATGTTAAATGTACTGTGTCTGTTAAATGAACTGTATCTTTTCCTGGTCTTTCTTTTTCAGACTTTTCATGTATATGCCTATAGAGAAACTGACTTTAAAGATAAATCCACTTTAAGCAATATTCACAGGAGTAAAATGCGAGAGAACTTACCCTGATCTCTGTTCAAATGTTCATTCCACCACACAATTCAATATAACACACACACAGTAGAATACCACACAATTCGATATATAAATCAAATTGCTCTAAATGATCAATTTTCAGTTTTCTGAATGATATATCATGACACGAAACTAAAGTTCACTTAATATGACAACCGCAATGACATTTAAAATTTTTGATTATGTTATAGTGACTGTCATCTTTTTAAAATGCCTTTAAATGTAATTAGTGTTTTTGCCCCAATAATAAATGTATAATAAAAATGTAAAAGGCATGCACATCCATCCAATATGGATATTCCGTATAGGTGCAATGCAATAACCAATAAATAAATAAATAAATTCAAACACTGAAACTAATGCAACATTTCAATTAGCTCTTCATCAGACATTTTGTGCTTCATATAATTTCTCTCAGTACTTTTAGAACATGTTCAAGATCAGTGAAACTCATTTAAAATGAGGTTAAATAAATTATAGGCCTGCCGGCACACTCTTTTAGCTGCCAGGTCTGACCTGTGATCAGGTGGAGATGATGAGGGGAAAGGCAAGAGTGTTCATGTCCATCTCTCTATTAATCC
Organism: Cyprinus carpio; assembly: GCF_018340385.1. Classification (NCBI taxonomy): domain Eukaryota; kingdom Metazoa; phylum Chordata; class Actinopteri; order Cypriniformes; family Cyprinidae; genus Cyprinus; species Cyprinus carpio. Next base: position 19,700,920 of record NC_056609.1, on the reverse strand, counting down.
CGTGTGACTACACTTTATTGAGGAGAAACATCTTGTGCATATGTGACTGTGATGTTTCCCTAACTAAAGAATCCATAAACATGTGATTTCAAAAAAATCCTGAAGGTGTTTTGGTATATGATCCTCCTGTATCATATGTTCAGAAGATGTTCATATGTTCATATGATGTTCAGAAGCAGTTAATTCTAATCCTAATCTTTATAAGTGGTTGTTCTTTTTGTGCCTTTGTCTCTTGGTGACTTTGTTTACATTGCTGGTTGTCATTTGATATACAGTCGAACATTTCTTATAATCAGACCAACATAGTAGCATCACATATACGACTGACAGGGTACTTTAAAGGATTTTAGGAATTGGGAATTTTAAAGCAAATGTATGAATCACTTAAGATCACTTGTACCTGCAAACTTTTGGTTGAGAGAGTTTTCTGTTTTACAGCAAATGGTAACATTGTCACCTTTTTGTTGATTTTTATATGTCTATAATTGACTGATTGTTGTATCTGTTATGCTATTTAATCGACAGGATGACTGACTGCTGTCAGATGTGATCACACTGCTGGAAAAGAACCTGCGGGAGAATAACACACAATCACATGCGCGCACACAGAGAGAGATTTTGGTGTATTTTAGTGCATTTCAGATTTATATTAGGTGATTTAATCAAAATAAGCGCCTGAGTACGATATAAATATCATTTTTTTCCTTAAATTACTTATCTATGGTTATATGGTGTATTGAATGATTGAATTTCCCTGGGACAAAGAGTAATGTTTAATTAAAATTTCTGAGATATTAAGGATACCAAAGAAACCACATCTCCCTCTAAACACCCACATGCAATTTCTCATGCCAGTGAACATTTCTCAGGCATATATTTAAGTCTGTACACACACACACACACACACACACACACTGACTCACTGCTAGACACACACACACACACACATACCTGTTTGTCTGCCTTTTTTTGCTGTTTTTTCCCCGCTGCCTCTCACACATACACTCTAGTATCATACAGCCAGCATTAACATGATGTTTTCTCACCATCTGATCAAAATAAAGTCACTTTGTGAATGTGTAGGAGGTCCTTTGAGGAAATAGGGATAAACTCTTTCTAAATTAATTAGCAGTCTCCAAAGACCAGATCAGAAAAGCAAACTCCTGATAGAACTGTGGATCACAGTCTCAATCAAACGACTTTTAATGAAATGACAGTTTCAGATTGGTAAAACCAGCCAGAAATAGTCCTTCTCTGATCTTATTGTAGCATTCAGAAAGGGATTTCATCTCTCTCGCTCTCTACCTTTTCCAACAATTTTGTCACCTTGAGTGAGGCTGATGGGAAGATGTGTGTGGGCGTTGTGCGTCAGGAATCGGATATCTATCCATAGGAAAAATTGCCTCTAATCATTTCATTAAATGCATTCATGGTGAAAGGCAGTAATTGGTTGGGGGTGATGAGTAAGCCTTGCCTAAAATGGGCTGGAAGACTACAGCACCCCACAAAGCTCTTGCAAATCAATATGGAGGTTGGCAGGATGTTTAAAAGCTGGAAAGTATGGACCTCTCCCCCTGCTGTGGTCGTGACTGTCTGACATGCCTTGGGTATCCTTAAAGTTTTTGATAATGGTTATGAGACGCTTTCTATCCTAAAAATGTATCTTGAGAAAATATCAGTATTACACTTTAAAGCAGAAGCAAAAGTTCAAAACATGAAAATTTTGTAGATGAAAGCTTATTTTCTATGAATAACTTAATCTGTACTGACAGTATCAGATCTCTCAGAGAACAGTTCTTAAAATAAACACTTTTTTCTCTATAAAGAACCTTTTGTGCAAATGTTCCATGGATGTTAATGATTATTTATAGAACCACAAATGCCAATAAAGAACCTTTATTTACGAATTTATATAATCTATTATCATCATCAGGCTAATTTTATAGAAATACACTATTTGTGTTTACATGTTTTTGTGTTTTTTTTAAACAATAGATCCATGTGACAGGACTGCATCCCAGTCATATAAAGATTCAATTCATAAAATCAAATCTGGCTTAAACTACAATTCAAGCAACTGAAAAAAGAAAAAAAAAATACTCTTTGAATAAATTTAGGCAGGCTGCTCATAGCGTTATTGCTCCTGGCTATAGTTTTGACTGCTATGACACAAAGTTGGCCAGTTCTTATTGAAATAAATTGATATGGAAAAGATCTTCATAATTTTAACCAGGTTATTCAAGCCCTGTCCAATATGATGTTCTCTATCTGCTATGGACATTCTCGTTTCCATTCGGTGTGCAGAACTGGACCTGTCTGACTCACTGCAGGTACAAACATCACCTGCACCCCAAAAGCTGAAGTCAGAACTACTGTCACAGTGAATCATAGGCTTTGCTGGACTCAGCTAAATTATTTAACGCTGTGACATGGTATGTGAACTCAGTTCATCCCACAGTCCTGAAAGAGAAAGGCAGAAACTGTTCTCTAAAAATATTTCATTGAGAAACTGTTAAACTCATACCATTTCATTATAGACTCAAAATTATAATTATAGGCTTAAAATTGTTCTTTTTTACTTTCCTCCCTCTCTCTTTCTCCCTGTCTCTTTAATTTACATTTGGGTGATTAACCTGCTGCTGCTGCTTACAAGTTGGCAAGCAAAATATGGAGTATACCGCCCCCTTTAGGGCAACAGGAAAACAAGCAAAACATCCCATAAAATGAGCACCTCCAACAATATTAAAGAAACATTGCATAGAACTTCAAAGAATTAATAATATTTTTCAGACAGCGGATTTAAGCACCACAATAATCTGGTCAAATGCTGGTCAAAAACCATCTAGACGTAATATGGCATGCTCTAAGAAAACAACTCAAAGCAAATTTACATGTTTCACTTAGTATTTACTTGGTACAACATACAATTTAAAATAAAAGCATGAAATTGTATTGTTCTGCCATTTAAATGATTAAAAAAATACACATTTTAAATATGTGACCCTTGAGCACAAAACCAGTCATAAGTAGCATGGGTATATTTGTAGCAATAGTGAACAATACATTGTATGGGCCAAAATTAAAGATTGTTCTTTTATGCCAAAAATCAGTAGGATTTCCATGAAGATATTTTGTAAATATCCTACTGTAAATATATCAAAACTTTGATTAGTTATATGCATTGCTAAGAACTTCATTCGGACAACTTTAAAGGCCATTTTCTCAATTATTAGTTTTTTTGCACCCTCAGATTCCAGATTTTCAAATAGTTGTGTCTCGGCCAAATATTTCCTATACTAACAAGCATACATCTGTTACGGAGTGAACAGATAAAGAGGCTTGCGGATCCATTTGCAAAGCTTTATTTAAAGGCGTGGTTAAAACAGGCTAGGGTCAGACAATGGCACACAGGTATATTGAGGGCAAGACAAAAGAGTAGTCCAGTAAACAGGCGTGGGTCAAACGAAGGCGAACATAATCCAACAGGCAAGACAATGAGAGATAATCCAGGTACACGGCAATAGTCCAGGCAGGGGCAAACAGAGTCTAAATGGCAAGATAAAAAGGTAATCCAAAATACACAGGCAAGAATCTGAACACGGGAAAGTAGGCAAGACAAGACTAGACTAGACTAGACTATACTAGGAAAACTAGAGCAGGCTCCATGAAGTAGCTATCAGCTAGGATGGCGATATGTGCTTACAATACTGGCCCCTGAACTATGGTTAGAGCCTCTTATTTATTGTGTGTGTGATTGGCTACAGGTGAGAGTGTGATTAGTAAAATGGAACCTGGGAAATGTAGTCCAGGGTGACATGTACCAATCTGTGTATTGTGAGAGTCAATGTAATGAGAAGACGACCTCTGGTGGCGAGCGGACGGAAGACCACGGACAGGATTCATGACAACATCTAAATGATGATGTAGAAATATCAATTTCCAAAAATTGACCATGGTTTTGTAGTAAAGAGTCATATATTTCAAAATGTTTTACAAAAGTAAAATTTAAGAGAAAGGCTATGTAAAGCAGTATTATTTTAGTAAAATTGGTATACTATCATATTTTTGTTAAAATTTGGACTTAGATTTTTTTCATTTTAAAGTTATTTAAAATGTCATTATTTTATGTGATTTGTAGTTACTGTATTTTAATTATATCTATATAGTTGTATTTAGTGTTTTAGTTTACATTTTTGTTTATTTATTTTTTTATTTTACTTAAGTACTGGTTTTAACTATTTTATTTCATTTCATTAAACGTTTATTTTATTTCAACTACTTTCAACAATTGTTTCTTTTATAATTATAAACCTGGTTACAGGCCTTTTTATGTTAACAGAGCAGATCACAGTAACCTCTTATTTAGAGATCAAATGTCACCATGTAACAATTCATGATTGTTTAAAAAAATACTCACAATAACACCCTATACCCTCTGCAAAAAAAAATCCTCTAAAAACACAATATCTTTTTTAATTCAATTAAGTAGGCCTACATGTTTGTTCTAATCATTGCACAGGCATTACCTGCACAAAACTGCAGCTTTGGATGAATTAACTACTGCCACAAACTTAAAGAACAGGCTACTTTTGCATGCAGTTGAAGACATAAGGAAAAAATAATATGTCAGTGTGTTTTTTCTTTTCTTTTTTCTCATATTTGAACATTTTTGTTGAATAGCTGCTCTTTTATGTAGGCCCACGTGCACTGTTATGTCACCAGTCTGTCAGTCTTTGGCTTTTGTAATACTAATTTGCTGCATTGTTGCATTGGATGTCTCGCCTCCTCGTGAATTAACAAAAGCTTTGAGAGGGTCTCCCAGCATCTCTAGGCTGTCTCCCGGGGAAACGTCCCGGTAAACAAGAGCCAGCGACAGTGGCAGCAGCTCTCGTGTTGTGATTGCTGGAACTGGCTCGCCACACGTCCCTCCACCTCAGAGCAAGACAGGGAGGTTTGCTAAAAAGAAAATCTCTTACATTAAGACAACAGTTTAAGTCAAGTGGCTAAATAGGTAAATAATTTACTTTACAGTGTCTTAAATATATGTTTGTGTTTGACTGACAAGCTCAAGGACTGAGTGATGGATAGGAAAGGAAACATACGGTGCGCCACTTCAGCTGGGTACCGTTTACCGGATTGACCCAATGATCCTCTCGCCTCTCAAGTGTGTGCGGAGCAAACCAGTGTGATAGAATAGTAAGAAAGAGAATTGCATTCACTAAAAAAGAGATTTGGAGAGAGTTTGTGTGTGCGGAGCAAACCAGTGTGATAGAATAGTAAGAAAGAGAATTGCATTCACTTTCTTAGAAATGTTATGGGGTTGCTGGTTTGTTTTCTCACTTTCTCTGGAGTTACGTTACTAATCTTTATTTTCACCTCTTAAATGTGGCATTGTTTGACCCGTTATTTGATAAGGGATGGATTGTGGTTGACCAGGTGCCCCTTGGACGGTGTGCATTATGGTTACTCATCTCTTGTTCTTTACCAACTACTGTATACTGTATATACAGCCGTGGTTACTGTACACACAAACTCCATCATATAATAAAACAATCACAATTTCGCTACTAAATAATTCATTGCATTGTATCGTCTGGAGATGCTTCATGATTGTTTTATTACAGGGAGAAGAACTGGAGTTTCCTGATGAACTTTTACCAGCTGGTAAGAAACCCACTTATCAGTGATGACCCAGAACTGTTACTCATGAGTTTTATTGCAATATTGTTAAAATGTAAATTTAATTCATATGTATTGCAAATATAAATCACTATACTGTTTAAAGGTTTGGGATCAGTAAGTTTTTCCTAAAACAATTTAATATTTTTTTTATGCATTAAATTGAACAAAAAAAAAAGAGTAAAGATATTTATTGTTACAAAATATTTACAATTCAGATAAATTCTGTTATTTTTATATGTTTATTCATCTAATAATCCTGAAAGATTATAGCACAGTTTCTGGAATGATTTACGGAAGGAAATTTACAAAATATCTTCATGGAACATGATTTTTACTTAATATCCTAATGATTTTTGGCATTAAAGAAAAATCGAAAATATTGACCCATACAATGTCTTGTTTGCTATTGCTACAAATATACCCATGCTACTTATGACTAGTTTTGTGGTCTAGGGTCACATGTTTATAGTTTTCTCAATTCATGCTCAAGGTGCTTTACGAAGCATTTATTATTATTAATATTATTTTATTAAAGCTTTTATTCATCTTTATTTTAGGTGAATATTTTCAAGGTTAGTTGACATGATGGAGTACCTCAAGCTGCATTTTTAAGCCTATATGTCAATTTAGTTATATTTCCCTTGTCACTCTCACAGGGTCATCTGCGTACAGAAACTCTTCTCCCCAGCTCTGTGTCTTTTTACTCACACAGAGTCCCAAACACCAAGAAGCAAATGTTCGGCAGTGGCCTGTACACTGAGCTGAGCAAAGAGCTGATTCGCCTGGACAATCTGCTAACCCTGACAGCCAACCACTGCAAGACCAAAAGGAATCCAGAGATGCAACCCTGCTGAGGTTTACCAGGCAAAGGATGTGTTCAAAACTTTTTTTAGTGTATTAGCAGAGATTGGTTGCCTTCTCTAGAGACCTACCCTTGGGTCGTTCTGTTTGTCTTGCCTTTACCTGTATAACTAGACAAACTCAAGGGTGTTCAGTGGGTGACTGTTTGTTTTATATGTATTTTTTTTTCCTCTGGACAGCCCAAATACCAGCTGCCAACTTGTGTATGTATGTGTGTGTTTGCTGTTTGTTTTGACAGTGTGCTGAGAGCTTCTGTTTTTATATTAGATTTTGTGTTGACATTAATATGCATCTCTCAGACTACTGTAATATGTTGATAAAGGCAGTAAAGATGACCCTGACTTTAGAATATACTATTTGCATATTCATTTTTTAGATGAACGCTGTTACTCCTCAGTGTATAAATGCTAATTAGTTACAGAACTGGATTAAAACTCCTAGATCAGAGGGATTTATTTTTCTGTACTTGAAAGGGTTAGATTTGTTTGCATCTCAAGAGAAAAGAGGAATTAGATGTGTCGGGTAATTCTTCACAGTTCAGTTTACAAACAGTCCTAGCCAATTTAGACATTTTATCCATGGAACATTAGAGGATTAGAACTAGAATATTTTGCCAAGACCTTCTACATTTGTAATGTTTAAAAATATACATCTGATCTTACCAAATTATTTTCCAATAAAGTTTTTCTCCTTTTAAATGGCTACACCGTGTGCCTTTTTTGGCCACAGATGTGATGCAGTCAAAAGATTTCAAAATACATTGACATATTTGTTTTTTTTATTATCTGTACTCTTTGAGAGAAAGAGGGATGAAATGGTTTTGACAGGCTAGCTTACTGCAGCTCCAAATTGCTTTAACTTCTTATTTTCATAGTAATTTTATGTGCAATAATTATGATTGATTTGAAACTTGAGGCAGGGTAGGAATGCATAAAATGTGAAGTCGGTTTAATCTTGCTTGTGATACCAAATATATTTTAGTTAATATTACTACAGCACAGCCAGGTTGTTTCTCATGTGTGTCCCATTAGAGATAAAACACGCCCTCTAGTGGAAGAATTCTCCTTCTTAACAATATCAACAAGTGAAAATTTACTTCAATGGAGTTGTACCAAGAGGTCACTGTTGCACTCATTCATGAGGTTTTGTTGCTTTAGTGTTCCCAAAATTGGTTTGAGAATAAATTCATAAAAGACTCAGAATTTTATGAATAAACCAATATAAGCCATTTATGAGGAACAACTGCATTTTCATTTAATTTGAAAACTTCATACACATGCTATTCTTAATTTGATTCTCCTCATAAATAAACAAATAAAAAGGCAATTTACAATGTAAACCACTCTGCAGCAACATGATTCAATGCGATAATTTTAACATCCTGTGTTCAGTCACCTCTCATTTCAGACTCAGTTCATTCAACTCACGTTCAGTAAAGCACAACCTTTACTGAACATTGTGTTTAGAAACGATGTGGAGTAAATTAATGAAACTAATAGCCGAGTGATGTTCCGTGATACTTCTGTGATATGTGTTAGGTTTGGGAATGCTATCCCGTGTGCCGCCGTTCATGGGCGAGACAGAGAGAAGAGAGACTTATGGGTAAAGACTGCTGTTGTCGTCGACGTTAGTGATGGATTCATTTGAGCGAATCGGTTCTTTTGGCCGACTCATTTCAAAGAATCATTTACATAAACGATCCAAGAATTAATTTACGTCATGACGCACTCGCGTCATCACGTGGTTCTTGACATCCAAGTATTGCCTACTGTAAAACCTTTATATAAGCCATATTCAGGCACGTTTATTGCAATTCCATGTGTTTTCATTTAATTTAAATTTTTGTAATAAGAAACTTAAATAAATATATTAGTTAACTCGAGAATCTTTCGGACCATTATTGTGAGTCGGATAAACTGATTCATTCAAAAAGTTCCGAGTCAAAAGAACGATTCGCTCACGGATCGGACATCGCTAGTTGATGTCAGAGAAACGAACTCGAAGCTCGAGCTACCTGCTGGAATACCGAAGAACCGATCCGCGGAACTGGCGCGAGCGACCAAATCCACGAACGACATGCGGAGGCACTTTAAGAAAGCGCTTGCGAATAACTTAAAATAATTAACTTTGTAAGGAATTATTAATATTACGCATAAAACGCACCGGTTCCGTTTCACGTCGCAGTTTGTGTGTTGCAGCAATGCGTTGGAGTTTGTGGTCTTGTCGACTCCAACAGATGCTCGCCTTTGAACAACAGCAGAGTTGTTTATGAACTGGGGAAGATTTGAAGTCAGGCTCAGCCAGAGGGGGAGAGGAGGCGAGGGGAGGGAGGAGAGAGGCGGGGAGGAGAGGAGAGGAGAGGGGCGCCCAGAAAACGCCCTGCTGCTCAATCCTCTCAAAATTAAAAGTTTATCGCGCCATTGACGGTAGGCTTGCATTAAAGGATGGGAAGTCTGAATCAGCTCAGTTGTTTAGAGTAACCAGTTCATAGATTGTTTTGAGAGGCAAAGTTTGGAAAACCTCAGTTGTTCCCATTGGATTATTTTTTTTCGCTTTATTCTGGACAAGCCCGGGGTACTTTTTGGAGGGCGGCGAGTCGGAGGCTGTCTAGGCCCGCTGCTCGACAACTTGAAAGAAGATCTTGTATCTTTAATGTGAACCAGAAAAGTTGGGCAGATCGCTCTTCGTTGCTCAGACTGGCGCGAGGACAGGGCAAAAATGTCGCTAGGAGCGGAGAGAAGGATGGAAAACCGGCTGAGACAACTGGAAGCCATGCTCAAAGAGCCGCGGTCCGCGATCAACGTGGAGAGTTTGCTGGTAAGTTCACCGTCCTTTTTCATGAATGTTTAATGCGCCTCGAAGATCCGTTTCCTAGTGACACTGAGGGGAAAAAAGAAAGAAATAGCAACAACCTAACCGCGATGTTGCATTGCAGAAACATCAACTGTGAGGAAGCTCAGATTGATGTCTCTTTTAATATCCTCGGTATTTGAACATAAACATCGCCCCACTTCCTTCTTTCCTTGTCAATAACTTGTGGCTAACCTCAAGTCCCAATCTCCGCGTATAAAAGTATTCTCGCATACACTTGCCATATTTGAATAACTCCGCTGCGTCAAGTTCTGAGTTCATCTGTTGCCTCGCTCCAAATATAGTAATATTGTTGGCCTACAACATGACAATTTCGTAATTCCCCTTTCCTGCTGTTTTGATGGTTTGTTTGGTTCTGGAAGTATACTGCTATTAACTTGCATGCAGGTGAAGGTATTGGACACACATTTCTGAGAGCAGAAATCTTCACAGATTATTCTAATCTTTTCGAAGTGCACTTCATATAATTAATTTAATTATTTACTTATTTGTAAACTGATAGATGAACGTCCAGCGCCCTTACGTGTTTGTGGGCACACGTGCGAAGTGATAATATCTCGAGAGCTCGTCAAGATAGGCAGGATGCCAGAAGTTAGATAAATCTGAGAAAACCTTCTTTTATGGACACCATCAAAAATAAAAAAATTAAGAAACTGCATATACTGAATGAAAATTATTTAAAAAGTTTATTATAGAAGACTGTGATTGTAAATAACTTTACTTAAAAGCAAGAGAAATTAATTGTAATGCTCGACAGATATGTTTTTTTTAATGACTAAACTCTTAGAGAGCAGAATAGCCAATATATTGGTGATATAGCCTAATAAAATTAAAATAAGCAATCGAAATGTACTTGAGCTAAAATGGAACATTTTTGTATGCAATATTTACACTACTGTTTAAAAGTTTGGGATCAGTGATATATTATTGCTGTCAAACGATTAATCGCATCCAAAATAAAAGTTTTTGTTTACATAATATATGTGTGTACTGTGTATATTTATTATGCATATATATATAAATGTATGTGTGTATGTATGTATGTATGTATGTATGTGTATGTATATAAGACACACACATACAGCATATATTTTGAAAATATTTAGATGTATTTATATACGTATAAATTATATCATATATAAATGTTTAATATCTAAACGTAACATTTTTCTTAAATGTATACATGCATGTGTGTGTATTTATATTTACATGATTAATATACACAGTTCACACATATATTATGTAAACAAAAACTTTTATTTTGGATGCGATTAATCGTTTGATAGCACTAATATACATTACCGGTTAAAAGTTTGGGATCAGTAAGATTTGTAATGCTTTTTAAAGAAGTCTCTTATGCTCATCAAGGCTGCATTTATTTGATCAAAAATACAGAAAAAACAGTAATCTTGCAAAACTGTTATTACAATATAAAATGTTGTTTTCTATTTTAATATCCTTTAAAATATAATTTATTTATGTGATGCTGGCAACGCTGAATTTCCATCAGCCATTATTCCAGTATAAAGTGTCACATGATCCTTAAGAAATCATTCTAATATACTGATTTATTATTAGAATTATCAATGTTGGCAACAGTTGTGCTGCCAAATATTGTTTACTGTGATACTTTTTCCAGGATTCTTTGATGAATAAAAAGTTCAAAAGAACAGCATTTATTCAAAATATAAATCTTTTCTAACAATGTAAATCTTTACTATCACTTCTTAACAATTTAACACATCCCTGCTGAATAAAAGTTTTAATTTCTTTCAAAAAAGAAAGAATAAAAATTTACTGACCCCGAACTTTTGAACTGTAGTGTATATTGTTAGAAAAGATTTCTATTTTAAATAAATGCTCTTATTTTTAACTTCTTATTCATCAAAGAATCCTGAAAAAAAGTAACACAGGTTCCAAAAAATATTAAGTAGCACAACAGTTTCCAGCACTGATAATAAATCAGCATATTAGAATGATTTCTGAAGGATCACGTGACACTGAAGACTGGAGTAAAGATGCTGAAAATTCAGCTTTGCATCACAGGAATAAATTAGATTTTAATGTATATTAAAATTGAAAAACCTTATTTTACATCATAATAATATTTCACAATATAAAATTTTTCCCTGTATTTTTGATCAAATAAATGCAGCCTTGATGAGCACAAGAAATTCCTTTAAAAACATTAAAAATCATTCTGATCCCAAACTTTTGACCTACACACACTTTTAGCCACCAAGGATGCATTAAATTGATCAAAAGTGTCAGTAAAGACATGTATAGTGTTACTTAAGATTTCTGTTTCAAATAAATGCTGTTCTATTAAATATTAAGCAGCACAAACATTTTCCACATTGGTAGTAATAAGAAATGTTTTCAATGGACCAAATCAGAATATTAGAATGATTTTTAAATGATCATGTAACACTGACGACTGTAGTTATGGCTGATGATAATTCAAATTTGCCATCACAGGAATAAATTACATTTAAAATCTCAGTTTTACCATTTTTTTGATTAAATAAATTAAGCAAAACATGTCAATTGAAAAGAAACCGTACATTATTGACAAAACAAATACTGATTATTGGCAGATTCCAATAGTTTTATCACTAGTTAAGTCCTAAATTTGATAGTTAATGCTTAATTGTCTAATTTCTGCAACAATAATGACATTAAACAGAAAACAAAACTCCCCTATGATGATTTTGTTAGTATGATATTTAGTCCCACCACAAACTCTTGCTGTTGGTTAAATCAGTGGTGTTATGTTGGGCTGGTTGTGATACATAAACTAACAGTCATGATTTGACAGAACAACAGTGTTCACTGTTCAGGGAAACCAGCCTATTAATGGATTACTTATGATTTTGGATAAGATAACAAACTACTTGCACGCCTAAAAGAAAGTATTTTATATCAGAATAATTGTGTTAGCTTTACGTATGTGTGTTTGGACTTCATCACAGATACATGAAGTAGTTGTGAAACTTACTGCTCACAAGTGAAGTGATTCATTTGAGGCAGTCAAGGAGGCAGTTCTTTTGGTACTGAATGTTCCTGCATGCATAAACTACTGCATGTAAAATGTCAGATCTGTGTGGTTGATTAAAGTTAATCTGGTCCAAAACTAAACAATTCTCCGAAGACACTTGATGAAGCATGATTTGACTCACTGTATCAGGGCCAGAGTTTGGTCTAGCTATAAGCAGGTATCTGAGAGAAAGATATGGGTCATCCTTTCTGAGAGAATCGCTGTGTATGTTTATCAAGGAGGTGTGTGTGTGTTGTCCATTATGAGAGTGCTGGTGACAGAGTTTCTCCACAGCTGAAGAATGTGTGTGTTTCCTGAGGAGGAGACGAGCAGAGGAGAAGTGGGAAGCAGTGAGTGGGAGTGAACAGGCTTCACTCTCGTTCTCTCTTTCTGTCTTTCTCCCTGCCATTTTTAGCTCAACTCCCTCTCTGGTTTAGCTCAGGGCAGGAGATAGCTCTGTGTGAGAGTGTTTAGCTGTAACGAGATGCTTCTAGAAAATCACAGATATTTTCATTTTGTTAGTGCAATATTCTTCCAATAAGAAGTTGAGAATGCAAACACTTCTTATCCCCAAAAAGACAAATATTCTCTCTTACTCTTTGCTTTCACCCCTCTTCATGAATTCTTTAACTTGTCATTAATTATAGCTCAAGCTGATTACTGACAGTTATCCAGCACAATGCGATTGATTTCAAGCCTTTAAATCAAGTATTTGAGCCTGAGATTATACCCGCTTCAGCCAGTATGTGTGTGTTTGGAAGAGTGATGCCAAGCGAATTCATCAGGAATTTTTGGAATTTTCCGGGTATGATTGCAAAGGCACTTTTCCATATTTACGGTGTAATGTAGGCCTTATTTTTTAGTCTGATTACTACATTGTCTTATTGTGACAATTTCCTGCACTACAGGTACAAAAAGGTTCCAACAGTTCTTGAATCAATTTAGTTAATGTCAGAAACTGTATTTTTACCTGTCACATATATATATATATATATATTATATTATATTATATTATATTATATTAAATTATATTATATTATATTAGGGCTGGGCGATATATCTAACGATATAATCATAATCGATATAATCATGCGCATCTAGTCAGTAATTCTGGTTCCTTGATTACCACTAAATCGCCATCACCTGCTTTCAAATGGAGTGGCATTTAATACACAGAGCCGTAGATCACTGACAAGCTACGCAATATCGCGTTCATTATCGCAGATGATTCGCCTTCGATAATGAACGCGATATTGCGTAGCTTGTCAGTGATCTACGGCTCTGTCTATTAAATGCCGGTAATATATATAATTATATATAATATATATATAATTTTTTTATTTATTTTTTAACAGCTGATGTGAATGCCGATGTATGACAAGTTTTAATTTAAAAGGTAGTAAATAACATATGCATAAGAATTGTAAGCAAAATGTAGTATTAAAGGGGTAATATGATGCTGCTAAAAAGGACATTATTTTGTGTATTTGGTGTAATGAAATGTGTTTAAGCAGTTTAAGGTTTAAAAAACACATTATTTTCCATATAATGTACATTATTGTTTCTCCTCTATGCCCCGCCTTTCTGAAACGCATTGACTTTTACAAAGCTCATCGTTCTGAAAAGCACATCTTTTGCTGTAGTGTGTCAGTAGGAAATATCAGTTTACATTTCCAAACAGTAATTTTGCCATTAATTTTAATAATAATCTAGTGAGATTTTTGAATGCACAAGCAGTCTGACAACAGCCGGTGCTCCACATGGAGATCTGATCTCAACATCATCAAATCTGTCTGTGATTACATGAAGAACAAGGAGACATACACTAGGAATCATGTTTCCCTTAAATAAATACACACAGCGCACAATGGAATATTTGAAAGAATAAATACATGTTGTGCATGTTATGTCTGCTAGTCCAACTTAAAAAAAACAGACTGGTATGAATTCAGTTTAGACTAAAGTGTTTAAATGACAATAGCGACAGAACATTATTTGTCTTGTCACATACATCTGAATGTAGCAGAATATTGAAAAGAAAAAAAATGTAGTCATTTGTTTAATCTGTTTGTTGTTGATTGGATGGAGGCAGATCTGAATGCAAGCTTTCAGTCAGTTGTACGAAAGGAGCTGGGTTTACAAGGACAAAATAATTGGAGAAGTCCAGAGAGAAGTCTGTTGTTTCACTAGAAGATTGGGTAATTTAGATGAAGAAAAAAATGAACATATGCATGAAAAAAAATCACACGCACAATAATTTCAATAACCTGCATTTTGAAATTTTATGCAAAATTGTTTTAAGTCATGCATGTAAATGTACTTACTGTGGATTCTGTGACAGTATTCTAATCCAGATGTGACCTGTTGAACTGAAGTTCAGAAATGGCAACCACGCCAACATTCCAGAGAGTGGATTTCTCCACTTCACCTGAAGATGATGTAATACTGATGATGTAATATTCCTGCTAAATTTAAACTGACACTCACTTTACCAAAACTCTTTAATCTTTTAACAAATTATATTTAATCATTAAGATGGTTGCATTGTACAGTTAAAGTTGCTCCAGGTGGCAGTGTGGTCTGAGAGAAAGGGCAAAGGTCAGGCTCAGGAGGGAAGGTTAATGAATAACCAGTCTTGCCATTTATTTAGTGGCTGTCAGAAAGGCAGCACTTACACAGATAATTGTAGCACGCACAATCCCAGGCTAACCGTAAAACCAGACTGCTGTTCTTTATTCCTAGAAATCAGGTCTTGTGTTGCTCTGGATTGGGTTAAAGTGGAATGTTTCAGTTGCGGGGTGTTTTTTAAGACACTTGGTTTGCAACCCTGAATAGGTCTGGCTAAGATAACCGGTAGTCACGCTGTAGCCTGGAATGTTGATGGGCCTTATCTCTGTTCCCTTCTTCCCTTGAGGTGTGTGGATAGCGTTTGCTTATATGGTTTGTGTGTGTTTGTACAGTTGCAGTGGGTAAGAGATGCTGACCACAGTGTTCAAATTCCACCATTGTTCCGCACATGCACATTAGACCAGTGTTTTGCAGCTTGCAAATAAGCTACTTTTTAGGGTGAACTTTCCGTTTTATACTTTTTCATTTTTATATGAAGATTGTGTTAAAAATTTTCTTAATCTTGCCTTCATGATGTTTGTTTTAAGCTTTTAAAATCCCTTTAAACCATTTATAGCTTTTTTATCTCAGACTTTTAATCTTTCTTTGAACAAAACTTAGTGTACTTTTTTACAAAAGAGACACCAGTAAAAGGCTTGGGATGGAAAAATGAGATGTGTGATGTGTGAGGAAAAATAACGTAAATCAAATTTGTGAAACTTGTGAATTTTGACACTGGCTATAAAATTAGCATTAACAAGACTATGCTAATGTCATTCCACCAATTTTTTCCCCAAAAAAGGTCATTTTCATCATTTTCATTTCCACCTCACAATGCTGTTAAACACAATACATCATTAGAGTTTTGGTTAAAAAAAAAATATAAACATATTTTGTTGAATTTCGAAAAGAAAATAGAAAAGGCTTTGGTCAAAGTAGTGCTTTTTTGGAAACATTAATATTTTTATTTATAAAAGGAATACATGATATGCTGTTCATTTTCACTTTCTATTCATCAAAAAATAGAAAGGTCAGGATTAATGGGTTCTGAAATTTTGCTTTGCATCGTAGGTACATTTAAAAATATATTAAAATGGTAAAAATTATAATAATATTTGACAGTTTTTCTGTTTTTACTGTATTTATTTGATCAAATAAATTCAGCCTTGTTGAGTGTAAGAGCCTTATTTTATAAAAATGATTTTACCGAAGACCAGGCATCTGAAACATTAAGACATCTCTGAGTGTCTGAATCCTCACTGTTACTGTAACTGTATCTAGTGCTGGGTATTGAGTTTGATACTTTTAAGGCACCGACCGAATTGCCTCAATACCATCGAGTATCGAAAAACACCTCATTGTTAGGTACAAAATTTCAGTACCTAAGTGGTTAATCTCATCAGCGTCAGTGAGCCAATAAGGCTGCAGCACTAGCCGTTGTGTTCGACTAGAGGTGCAGCGCAGATCGATCAGTGTTTGACATCTGCGAGAGCAATTCGAAAGCGCACGGAGCAGTCCGCTCTCTATAGCTCTCGTGGTACTGTTATACACCAATTGGTCTGCACAGTCGGTCCACGTCAAGTCGAACACACTTACTAGTGTACACCGGTTACACTCAGAGATGTGGCGCACACATGAGGCTGTACCATCAACCCTACACATAATCCTTAAATAAAACTCTACATTTACACTTTTAAAATTAAAACTAAAAACTTAAAACTATCCTTTCCACACTCACATCAACCCTGTGTTTCAAGCCGGCTTTCCACTATCTCTGACAAACAACAAGTGACAGACCAGAAGTCATTAATTTCCAAAGGAAAGTGCATCTAATGTGTGTCTAATGTGGGTTTTGGCCATGTAATGTTGCTGAAATTGAATGTTATTACCTCTGAGTCATAGCAGCGATCATGGAAGAGAGAACAAATGCTCATCAGTAAGTCAGTGGAAAATAAATAGAAATCATGATTCTGACATCTGAGCGATGCATTTTAAAATGAACACGCACTAGTGTAAATGTAGCCTAACAGATGTGTAAACTGAAGACTATTTGAGCTTTATTAAAACTATTTGCACGGATTTATTCTGTTGGTAACATTTCGTTCCTTTGTGCAATGGCTCAGGAGATGAGTCTTTAAGTTTGTATAAACATCAACAAGCTGAAAAATAAAACCAAAGTTTTTTTTTAGATAATGTAATCTTGTTAAAATTGATTTCATAAAATTGGTATCGAAAAAAGTATCGTTCAGGAACCGGTATCGAAGTCAAGGTATTGGTATCGATATTAGGGTTGGGTATCGTTTGAATTTTATCGATTCCGATTTTTATTTTTTTATGGAAGTTGTGGTTCTCTCCTGATTCTAAAGAAAAAAAACCAACATTAGACAACTAAACAAAATCACATATAATTTCTGAATTAGTGATTAAATGACTCACTAAAGATGTACTTGTTTCATTACTGGATGAATCAGTGTTCTTGAACGAATCTCTTGTATGATTCAAAGACAAATTAATTTTAACAGCCCCTTATCGCCACCTACTAGCATAACAATGTCATGATAAATCAACTAAATCAAATTACTTTCAAAAGGTGTTTTACTCTATTTTAATCGCTACCATACACATCGTACACACAGTTTATATCTGAACTATAAACCTTTATCCCAGTACTTCTCTTTAGGTCAATGGCAGCGCCAACACAAATGTAAATGTTCAAATCACACTGATATGATCGTACTCTGTACGGATGAACCAAAAAGTGATCACAACATTGTAATCGCACTCATCAAAGGATGAGGAATGAAACAGATGAATCATTGTAATTTAGGAATAGAATCACATTGGTGTTTGAATCGTGTTCACGATCTTAACAATCTATTAAATTAAAGTGCTTTGTCATGTTGGCGTTGACACCTCTCTTGCAACATATTTAGCCATCAAAGATATTATAGCTTTTTTGGCTTCTGATCACAAATGAGGCCAAACTTTGGGCCGCTTAGATTAGTGAGCAAGATCTTGGCAGATCGCTAGGTCCAGTCTTCACAGATGAAAAGAAAAAAAATTTTAATTTGACATTAAGTACCCGATTCCTGACCTTAAGTAACTGATTCTGGAATCGGAATCGATTTTCGATTCCCAACCCTAATCGATATGGAAAAATTTTGAACGATACCCAGCCCTAATTGTATCTATGTGCTGGTGTCTGAGCTCCTGTATCTTACAGTAGTGTTACAACTGGCACGTCTTCCACACTGAAGCAACAACATGAGCACACACAGACTCCTGTGAAAGCTGTTGTGTTTGTAAGGTTTATCCTGAAACATCTGGGATAAGCAGGAGTCCAGCTGGATCCTGATACTGTTATTGTTTGTTGTCATTGTTGGATCTTATCAGTTCGGAGCAGGTTTAATCTCATCAGGAGAGGATCTGTTCTGCAGTGGGAGAGGAGATGTGATTTCATGCTGCTAACATTCATACCTGTCCTGTGTACTTCACTGTATGTTGGATAATGGATATGGAATTTCATTAGATTCTGTGCTGATGAGGCCTCCCCATGTACTCGTAAACGTCCTGTGTCTTGTACTGGTGGAGCTGGATATTGTATTGTGTATGTCAACACTGTTAGCAGAAGCTACTGTTTTGCTGGAGAATCCAAGAAGTTTTGCTTCTGTAGTGTGTGTTTGTGTGTGTGTGTGGCTACAGGCGGATTATAATGTCTCCGGAAGAAGGGCAAATTACAACTTTCTCTTTTTAGACTTGAAACTTTCCTCAAGAATGATCAGGTTTCTCTGACACCTGATATTTACATACATTAACTTTTGGTGTAATCTTACATTTAAAGGATAGTGCACAAAAATCTAAATCTGTCACCGTTTACTCAACCTCATGTAGCTCTGAATGTACTTTCTTTTGTGAAAAACAAAAAAAAAAAACTAACACAAAAAAAATATACCAATCACTCCATAAAAAACATTTAAAAAAAAAAAGCAATAAAATCTTGCTAGTTTACAAGGGAATTTAACGTAACATTGTAAAAAAAACAAAGCAAACTATTTGTTAACAAACATATTTCGAGCTAAATCTTTTCAAATAAAATTTTGATCCAATTCATAGTACTATGAAAAATTTGTTTTTCAAATCAACTGATTCACTTTTAGAGTTAGACTCACTGACTCAAGGTTGAATATTATCAGTGAATAACAACTTGATATCAAAGCTATCAGAAGAGTTTAAATATATCATCCACTCATATTTTTGTGATGATCATGCATGCTTTTTGAAACTTTACTGCCGTAGTCTTTGTTCTTTTTTATTAAGACTGGTCTGGAGAAATGCACATGCATTGTAAGGTGCATAACAAGGCATAATTAATGCATTCAATCTACTTTCATAATGCATTATACATGAAGGCTTTTAGTAAAGTGTTATTGGTTTGGAACATGATGGTGAGTAAATGATGACAGAATTTTTATTTTTGGGTGAACTAATCTTTTAATGAAATAAAACTTGTTCTATGTTTCTGAAATATGGTTTCTGAGAAAATACTGGGTTGTCAAAAGGTTCTCCCTGAACACCTGCTTCATAGAACAGAAATGGTGACTGAAATGAAAGGTTTGGCCAGCGTGGTTTCTTTATACCAAACCTCTTGGTACAAAATACCAGAATACATCAACCACATTAAAAACTGACCAACAGTGGCTTCAGGAGTGATTTAAGGGCAAATGGAGCTTCACAGCAAGATGTATTTAATGCAGAGCTTCGTAAGCAGACGGCAGGTGAGCAGGATGTACACTGTAGTCCAGTCTAATGTTCAGGACAGCAGCAGTGTTTGTTTATGTTGTTTTATGATATGGTATTGTGCTGAAGAGAAGTTCCACACCCATGTTGTGTGTTGTCATTAAGTTTTATCTGATTGCCATGGTGGACGTGAGATGTGTCATCTTCAGGAGATGTGTTTTTTGAAGACCTCTGTCTAGAAGTGTTGAAGGAAAACCCTCAATATATATTGCATTTATTTGAAAAAAAAAGTAATATATTGTAAAATATTACAATTAATATAACAAAGTAAATATTTATATTTTGAAGTGTAATTAAAATCTGTGATGGCAAAGCTGAATTTTAAGCAGCATTATTCCAGTCTTCAGTGTCACGTGATCCTTCAGAAATGATTATAATATACCAATTTTGTGGTCAAGAAACATTTCTTAATTATTATCAATGTTGAAAACAGTTGTGATGCTTAATATTTATGTGGAAACTGATACTTTTTGATGATTAGAAAGTTAAATACAAAAATCTTTTGTAACATTATACTGTCTTGTATATGTCTTCACTGATCATTTTAAAGCTAAATAAAAACATTAATTTCTAAAACAACAACAACAAAAAAGCGAACTAATGTATGTATAATTTGTAGATATTTGAGGTAGCTGTCTGAAATTGTTTATTAACTCTGACAAGCTTTTTTCCATTTTGACTGAAACCGATCTTTGTCAGTGTAATTTATGAACAGATGTTTTGAATGTTCCTTGTCCATGTCTCAATTTCCACTGGAATATTGTGCTTTTTTTGGCCTGCACTCTGTGTTCATATAATCCTGCCTCTGTGTGCGTTAAAGGATGAGATGCGTTTTAACTGGACTAGTGGCATAAGTAAATTAGGCTAATTAAAACGTCTGACTAACTAATGGACGCAAGAGAATGCCGTTGAACATTCTTTAGCAACTCATCAAGGGTGGTATATGATGCTGACCAGCTTCATGCTGTAGCATTTACAGAGTTTCATTCAAATCGGATATGATTCATTATGCACTGGAAAAACCACTGATCTACATTCTTCAGCAATCTGTCTGGCTGACACATTAATAAACACATGAGTTATGGAGACTGGTGAATTTATCAGGTGTGTATGGTTGTCTTCGAGAAGTACCTCTCATCACATTCCTATCAAGCCCGAGTTCATGCGCGTGTTTGCACTTTGCTTTGTGATCTCTGACTCTGAGGGACGGAGATTCTGCTGACTGCTGTAATCCAGCATTATATTGTTGACGAGCAGCTGTTTAATGTAGCTCTATTCACTTTTCATAAATAATGTATCTTTTTTTAGAGGTTACAAGATCTCTCAGCAGTGAAACTGAAGTGTGGCATCCCCTCGCACAGTGGTTCCAAGACCTAGTGAGGCACCTTGTTGTCTACTGCATACATAGGCATTTGTCTTCTAATTACTCTCTGTAACTGAAATTAAACCTCATTATTGGTACCTATATTAGGCAGAAAGGCCTACAAATAGTGGGACTCACAACTGAGTTCCTCTGACACAAATTTTGGATAAAATAGTCATTTTTTTAATTTCCAATCTTTCCCCTTTGCTGTGCTTGATTGTAGGTTGCACAGTTTGGCTAAAACATATAATAATAATAATAATAATAATAATAAACGTGACTTTAATAATGATAACGACAATAATTGTAATAATTAGTAATTACAATTGTTTTAATAATAATACTAGTAATAATAATGCTTATTATTACTAAATAAAAATCCGAAATAGGAAATTACTATCAGATATCACTGCAGGATAAATGGATTGATAGATGAGTGAATAAAAGTTTTTTTTTTTTTTTTTGGTAGAAAACTGCAGGGAGACCATGAAACTTTGCTTTTGTTAGGAAACTCTTATAAGCTCTTAAGTTTGGGAGGATGATTGTCTCCTGAAATGTACTACAAACAAACTTCATTTTGACCTTATTTTGATTGAAATGATGTCACACCAGTTTGTTCTTTGATTTTGCTTAAAGTTTATTAAGGTTTTTAATACATGGGCAGCTCATTATGTTTTAAAACACAGCCAGTATTATTCATTGTTTTCCACAGGTGGATACTGCACTTCTTAGGACTTCCCGTCATTGATAAAAAAAACAAGTGACAAAAAAAAATTGTGTCTGTGCGCATTCATTAGCTTCACTTACCAAAGTAAGGAGCAGGAACGCTGCGTTCAATTCATCTTCAGTACATTTTAATTCACTGAATAGCCACTACAGGATAGATGGATAGATAGAGAAGTGGAACACTTTATTTCTGTTACTCAGCACAAATGTGCTTTTACTTTAAGAGGGACCCCACCACAAGTAAAAGTGGTTTGTTGGACAATCATCAAATTACACTTCAAACACACGAGTTACAGGAACCATTTGCAGTTCTTGTCCTAAGGTGCTCAGATAATGACTTTGACGGATAGGAATGTGTAAAGTCTGTTTTGACAGGTCAGTTTGAAATCACGTGGGAATGCAGCTGATGAAATTTTCAGTGGTTACAGGAAATTCAACTTAGTCAACTAGTTAACTAATACATGGTTTATAAGAATGCAAATGCAAGCATACATGCAGAAGATGTTTGTATATTCATGATGAAGCTTTGATTTCTGCTTTGACAGATTCTAAGAAGGAAACCCTCTTTACTATGTGTTGCATGCCATATTTGTGTCTTGAATGAGAACATTAATATATAAAAGTATCTTGTAAAGTTCGACTCTTTAATTCTTTCCAGAACTTATCAGGTCCCTCCCTCCTTTCATACTCTCACTCTCTCTCTCTCTCTCTCTCTCTCTCTCTCTCTCTCTCTCTCTCTCTCTCTCTCTCTCTCTCTCTCTCTCTCTCTCTCTGTGGGCAGATAGGAGAAACACAGCCATATAAGGTGGTGTGATAGTGGCCTTGTCCATTTTTACTCGGGAACAGCAGCTGTTCCCCTCGCCCCTCAGTTAAAACAACCAGGAAACCTTTTCCCAATACTTTCTAAGATTTACAGAAATCCTGCCCTCTGTGACACTTTCTCTGCCTGTCTATTGTTGACCAGGAAATCTTCTCATAGTGAAATCTCTGTAACATGCAGGTTCTCGTGCAAAAGCAATATTCTAAAATACATACAATTATTTTTTTTTTTGAAAGGATTCCTTTTACAGCTGCATTTATTTGATTAAAAATACAGTAAAATATAGTTACAGTTTAAAAAAAAAAACTCTTTTAAAATGTGTTTTTCCTTAGTCAACACCTCCAGTCTTAAGTGTCCATTCAGAAATGCTGATTTGGTTCTCAAGATTATCAATTTTAAATACAGTTGTGCTGTTTAACATTTTTATGGAAACATGATTCTTTGCTGAATAGAAAGTTGAGAAGAGCAGCATTTATTTGAAATAGACATTTATAATGTCTATTTCAGTAACATTATTAATGTCACTGTAATTTTTGGTCAGTTACTTACATCATTGCTGAATACAATAATTAATTTATATATAAAAAAAAAAACTGTTTGTGGTATTATGTATGTTTAAAAATAGTTAAATTTATTAGTCATAATAATAAGAATAAACTAGTGGTTTAACGGATTGCAAAACTCCCAGTTTGGATCATATTGCATTTCTGAGTCAAGGATCAAATCATTTTCAGATCAGATTTTTTTATGTGTATCATTGTGACTTTGCGTTCCATTATTACTTAATTACTTATTCTTCAACACTACAGCAAAAACTACTACTAAACTTCTGAACTAAGAAAGTTCATACATAATTGAATACAAGTAAAAAAAAAAGACAAACAAATACAATATAACAAAGTTACAAATGAAATAAAGTTGTACAGAAATTTAATATTTAAGTGTAAAATAAAAGTGCATAGTGTTCACTGTATTAATTAAATCTAGATTCATCTTTGTCAAAGCTGTGGGGAATAACTCAGTGTTTGCTTGCTGTCTGAAATGCCCCTCTGTGTGTGAGCGGCTGAACGCACTGAAGACCGTAGCGAATTGAGTTCTCTTTTGCCTCTTCTTGTGCTGGAATGGTTTAAAATCACTTGAATGGGTAAATTGGCAAAGCAAAACGTACAAATGATGCACTTTTTCTCTATGATTGTTCAATTTTGCAATTAATCCGTGAATCATATGCGCAACGAACCGTGGTGCCTGGACTGTAAGGATAATGGATCAACTACCATCCTAGAATAAACTGATTTTGATTTTAAATCTTTGAGGTTTTGATTTTCGTATTGATAGTTTTGAAAAATGTGTTATAGGTTTCAGGAAAGACTCTTAGCAAGTGTGAACAACTGTAAAATTCTGATGCAAGTGACACACCAATGTATCTGCCAGACCAATTAAACAGCAGAATGTTTTATTTTGAGATTATCTGCATTGATTGAAAACTGCTTGGTGGATTTACAGAAGTGGTTGTTCCCTTTTTGTCTGTTCCAAAATCTGCCAACAGCTTTGTCAATAGATAATAAACATTTTCTGATCAAATGTTTGTAGTTAATGTTGAGTAAATATTGAGCAGCATCTAACATTTAATTTCAGCATGTCTCCTTGCCATCATAAAAGTTTATTACATAATATAAACATTGATGTTATATCAGCCATCTGCCACCCTTCTCTCTAGATACTGGCATCAGCATCAGTTCAGTTAAAGTGTTTGGCTTCCTAAACAGCTCTTAACTAAATACATCAGGCTGCATGATGGTGAGAAATGATTGCTGAATATAGTTTAGTATGCAGAAGCAAAGGATTTCTCACTTCTACTGTAAACAGTGTGCAATGAATTTACCACGTTGGCACATTTGTATTGGGGCATGTTGTCATGTGCTTTACATGTTGTGATGTCACTCGCTGTGTTATTCCAGTTTCCTTGATATTTAATTTGTTTAATTTAGCCACATATTTTTGCAAAACCCTGCTTTCAGTTGTTCGGACTTCAGATTATTTTATAACATCCTGAGTGATGCTTATTTCAAATTTCCAAATATCGGTCCGCTAATCAGCATGTTGTATCAGTGTACAGCTAATTGCTACACACAAGGGAACTAATAAACTGAGAGTTTGTCAGGCACATGAGGTTGAAAGTGTGAGATAAGGGGTGTGAGAGCCAGAGGATGTCTGCGTTGATAATCATTTGTCATTATTGCAGTTAGTGTTGGCGGTTGTGTGTGTGTAGGTTGGAGTGACTCACCATTTGTGTGTGTGTGTGTGTGTGTGTGTGAGGTAATGTTAAAGTGCCAAGATGCAGTTTTTTTTAACTCCCACTCATGTTTCAGTGTTTTCATTTGCTTTTTGCATTAACATGAGTTTCATGCATGATTCATAATAACGTTTTTTTTTTTTTTTTTCTTCATTAATGTGTGAGTCTGTAACTCTAAATTATACTTGGTCATAGTCCGTCATAGGTCACTTTTAGATATTTATTTTTTGTTTGCTTTGTCATTTTTACTGGTTTTTTTGTAAATTTACAGTTTTTGTAACCTCTTTTCCCAATGTAACGAGAAAATCATAGAGGACTTTGTGTAAGTTAAACACTTCATTCATGAAAGAAAAACAATCTTTGCATCTGTTTGAATGACACAAAAAGGGTTTTCTTCCACCATGTGTGCTGGGTAACTCTTGAATACATTAATGGTGATTAGACCCTCAGGCACACTTAATATTATAAATAAATAATTGTATAGCCATTTTTACTTTTTTTTTTTTTTTTTTTCTTTTATTCCATGAGGGTTCCATGCCCTCATTGACCTAATCAAAATGATTGAAGTCTTTAAAGAAATGGTATCCACAACCTACAATGCTTTTAAAATTTTATTTTATTTTATTTTTTCCTGGCCTGTAGATGCTGAAGGTCAATTCTAACCTTTTGCACATCAACAGAGGTTTGTTGAGCTCTGTAAGGACATTCAGTTAAAGGTTAAGTGTTAAAATGCTTGTCTCAGGTTAATGTGCAAAATGGCATATATTTAGTGGTGCAAACTTTCAAGTTAAACTTTAAGCAAAAAACAGGCAAAAGTTGATACTCTGCATGTGTTGGGTTGAAAATGGAGCCGCGGTTTTAAACTGAAGTTCCAGTGTGGTTGTCCTTTGTGGGTGTTTGTACAGGTGGGTTACATGTGTGTTCATGGGTACCGGTGGCCCCTTATATTTTTGGGCTTTCCAGCACACCTCACACCATCCTCATGTTTTAAATGTTTACTTTGGTGTGTTTTGGTATGTTCTGTTTCATGTCTCTGATGGCTGTATAGGAGAGGGGGTCACAGGAAGAAATGATGTCATCTCTAAACTGCACTATGACACTACAGCAGTTTCACTGGAGCCTCTGGTGGCAGGTGTCATTTCCTGCCTAAGTGTGCTTTGAGATAGCCAGTGTGTTTTTCCTTAAATAGAAGTTTTATATTTGAAGTTCTCTGTTTTGGGAAATGTGCTGTTGATATGGTAAAATGTAGCGGGCACACACAAAAGTTCAGTCAAATGCCAACTCTTGTCCCATGATGCTATGCAGTGTTTCCTACAGAATTCAGCTAAAGAGTGGTATAGTCACATGTTTAATATGTCAAAGCAGTTACTAAATTAACAGGTTTAACTGATTCATAGTTTGAGTCTTTTGGAATGATTCTTTTAAAGAACTGACTCTTTAATTGACTGTATGTTTCATTTGCAAACAGTAACCTTTTTTTAAACAAATACAATATTGGTCCCACTTTATATTAGATTATTTTAACTACTATGGACTTACATAAAAAAAAATTGTTAGGTTAAAAAAATACTTGTTGCAAATTGTTTTTGATGCTAGTGAGGAGGGGTACGGTGAAGGTTAGGAAGAGGTCTCAGGGTTTCCAATATATTGATTTATCTGTGGCGGCCCACCACAATATCCACGTTGACTGCCACAAATAACCACCGCCCCCTGCCATCAGCTCCCACGTCTCATACACGAGCACGACTTTAGCTCTATATTTTGCAACTTTCACACCCTTTAAGCAACTTTTTTCTGTAAAAGGTACATGCTGACGAACCTAGCGACTTTTTTGGATAAACCTTAGCTATGGTTCTGTCAAGTTGGAAGATTTCGAGTCTCACAAAACCCTGTGGGAAACATTGGGTCTTGTGTTATGGTTAAGGGTGGGTTAAGGGGTAGGGGTATGGTCAGCAGTGTAGTTATAGATGTAATTGCAGAAATTATAGATTTAATTACATGCAGGTGTTTTTATGTAATAAGTACAATGTAAAACCATGTTTGTGAAAAGTAAGTGCAAATAATTTAAATAGTTTACATGTTAGTACATAGTAGTTAAAAACACTTAATATGAAGTGAGTCCAAATTATTTATTTAATAAACTTAGAATAATTAAAAATATATATATTTTTATTATTAACTTGCATTGTTATATAGCATCCAGTCTTTGTGATATTATTATATTTAATTCACTAAAACCTTTCTTGTTCCCAAACCTGGAAAGAAAAAAGAAGGACCATCATTATGATGCAAAATCAACATGACGTAAAAGAACCATCATCATTATGCTGGTAAAATATGAAATAGTCATACGTCATTAAAATATCTTGTACTGGTACTTAGTCATGACATGGAGCAAATCTGGCCCACTGGTGCAGTCTAATGGCCAAATAAAAAGTGCATTAAAATAATCACTATGTTAAAAATAGTGGTTCTGTTATGATATATATCACCCTGCCCTGCTATAGAGTAAAGTGAGACAGAACAGATGCATTTATAAAGAAATAGAGTGACGATTTGTGTCCATAAAGATTTCACATTGTGCAGTAAAGGGTAGAGAACTTTTGGAAGTTGAAGGCAGGGCAGCAGAGAGAGTGAAAACAGGAGAGGAGGGGGAGAGGTGTGGCTGCTGAACATTCCGAATGCTTTTCCGGAAAGGGTTTCCAGCGAGACCATGCCTGATATGTCAGTCACAACAGACCTGGTCTTGCTTCAAAGCGCTTTACAAGTGTAGCAGTGCCGAATCCACCAGCCATCACTTCAGTCTGCATGTGCAGGAACAAATCCATGTGCCTGGTGGCCTCAATGTCTGCTTAATTGTTTTAAATGCATTTCCGTTCATTATACGCTGCATTCCCTCAGGGCAGATGCCCATCTAGATGCCCAAAAAAGGTGAAGTGTGCTCTGGGTACCAAAGGCTGTAATAAAAAAAAAAAAAAAATGATGAATGACTTGTCAGATCAGCCTTCAAGAGAAGTGCATGTTATTTTATTATCTACTGACTGTAAAGCCTTGCTGACTTATCAATCTTAATTTCTTCAGGCTGGAAGTTCTGCCTAGCCATTAAACTTCCTGTCCTTGAAATATTCCTGTAGCTCATTCCACTCAGGGTTTAAGTAAAAGAGATATCGCTTAACATTTGTTTTTTCCCCAGACAAAAACTTTTTTTTTTTGACTACAATTATATACATAAAATGCTTCTCATTTTATGTACTGCTTCTGATTCTCTGACATTTTTCTGTTGTGTGGAGTAGTTGTGACAAAAGTTTATATTCATGCATCCAGAGCACATGTGGTTTTATTTTATTAAAACATGTTTAGAATTAAGGAAATATATGAATTAAGATCATATTTCTAAGAGCAATTCTTCTATACTGGCCTTACGAAGCAGTTTATTTGATCGGACCTTTATTGATTTTTACATCGTATAGGATGCCAGCAGCACTTTTGCCACAAAATTGGCAAAAAAAGTTTTATAATCTATAATGAAGGTACACTGGGTGGCAAACAGGTTTTGACAAAGGTTGACATAAATGAGAGGTATTGTAAAAATTAATGGAATTAGAAATGACTAAAAAAACAGTAGATTATTTGCTTCACAAATTTTCCAGGGTTGTGTAAGAAAAACACAGACATGTTCGGTTTGAATAAATGCTGTTTGTAAGGAGACCGTTATTTTAATGCGTTACTCAAAGTGTTTGTTTTTGTGTTTCAGGATTCCATGAATGCCTTGGTTTTAGATTTGGACTTTCCGGCCTTGCGTAAAAATAAGAACATCGAGACCTTCTTGAACAGATGTGAGTATCTGCTTTTAAGAGGCCATGTTTTTCTCTGATTGTTGTTCTGTGTTATTCTGCAGTTTAAGGAAATACTTAATGGTGGCATCAAATTTTACAATGAGGCTGCTTCCTGCAGCAACATCAACAGCATTTATTTGAGTTGAATTGTTTTGAGTGGCTCTTCCTAATTTGGGCCCCTCACTTAACAACACTGAAGCTTGTCACGTAAATAATGAACTGTCAACACAGACTGTGAAAACTGCATTTTTGTGTGTGTTTGGTATGAAGAAATGGCTTGGAGTTGATGTCATGGAGGATTTTAATGCACTTTCTGTGCAGTTCTTTGCAGGACACTTGTGGCTTTCATTTTTAGGTCTGGCACATTTAGCAAAGTCTGACTGTACAGTTCTGGATGTGCACATTCTCATAAGCTAAAGACGTTTTGGTTTGGTTAATATTAGAGACTGTATGGGAATACCAGGTGCTGTAATATTTGCTCTGTGATGGACTGGTCATCCAGTCTTCCTGCCTATGGCCCAGTACCTTTGAATACGCTTCAGCATCCCCATGCCAGATCGTTGGGCAAGCAGTTTGGAGAATGGTTGGATGGATGCAGACATGTATTGTATTTTTCAACACAGTTCATCTAATTTGAACATTTGTTACCAAAAATAAAGTATTAAAATATTCTTAAGTTATCACTGATATTTGTTTAAATTCAGTAGCCAGTACCATGTCTGTGTGAATGCATCTGTGTCTGCGTTCTATTCATGCGCTATTAAACTTTTGACTAATTATCACATTCTGTCCCGATTTTGTTCCTGATTCTGCCTGTTGTCATGGAGACCAGTAGGGCTGTATGGACATTATAATGTTTGGTTTGGAAGAGAGAGTGTGACTCAACAGTCCTCTCATCCAGACTGTGTGAACTCTCTGCTCTGGCCTTTGATAATTGTCACTCCTGATGTTATTTTCACACTAAACATGCGCAATGTTTTGATGAATAACTACTGAACTTTACAGTATATTCTGAAGATTTGTTTGGGGGGCGGGGGTTTGTGAGAAAAATGTCAATGGATCTATGAATCTTTTTTGCAGGCCAATTATAATTCATGTGCGTGTTTAAAATACTTAATAGACGTCATATTGAATTTAATGCAAATGAAAATGAGGCAGTGAGGAATCAATTTAATGTCTTTACAGTTGCTTGCACTGTACAAAGGTCCTGAATCATGTAATTTTCCCAGCTCGCAACTTTCAAAATAAAGTCTGTTTTATGGAGTCTGGAATCGAAAAAGTTTTTCAGAAAGACGTTTTGTCAACAGTACAATCAATTGAATGCATGTACTTCCATTCCTCACAGCCTCTTTTTCATTACTGTCAAAAATTAAATATGGCACTACCCTGATTAAGGAGTATTATGGGTAAATACTGGCCAATTAATAATTTTTATAATTATTATTATTTTATATTATTTCTATTATAATTATGTAAATGTTATATTAGTCAGTCTTTACTATTAACAGACCTGACAGGTCACCGGAAAACTAAATCTGACTGTTCATGACATGACCAAGGAAATGTGATATTAATGTGTTGTGTGTACAGATGAGAAGGTTATGGGCCAAATAAGGGAGCTCCAGATGAAGCCAGATGATTTTGACCGAGTGAAGGTGATCGGTAGAGGAGCATTCGGAGAAGTCCAGCTGGTAAGGAAACACTGTTTTTGAAAGAATTTCAGGATGCATTTAAACATATATGTGTTGACTGCTAAGAAAACTTACAAATCTTTCCCACTGCTTCTTTCTTTTGTGTCTGATGTTATAATCCTGTACCCAGTTTATTAGTAAATTTAGTGCAAAGGCAATTTATTTGCACATAAGTTGCACATACACTGCATAATAAATCTGCGGCATCAACATGTTCCTCGATGCATCACATTTTAAAAGCACTACGTTAACGCCGTTAAAATTAGATTAATTGCAATAATCTAGATCTATTAATAGCCATGCTTTAAGTAATGTAATGTAATGTATAATCTGTATGGATGGGTTAAGTTTGTGCACATTCATCCAAATGCTGCAAGCAGTTCTGTGTGGTCCCATGTCGAATGGGACCTCATGTAATTGTGTATTTACATGTCAGATATAAAAAAGAAAGCATGTGTAGATTTGTATTGTGTTGTCACTCTGGGTGTGTGTTTGTGATAGTCAGGGGAGAGATGCAGTGGGATACGTCTGGACAAGCCTGCAGACACAAACAACATGATTACCCAGTATTCTCCTCTGTCAGTTGTCTGACAGGGGCTGTGTGGGTGTGTTATGCCTAAAGCACAACAACAGAGGATGCTTTAAAATGTGGCTTGTCTGTGTTGAAGGCAAAACAGCCTCTCAGAGAGTATTTATTAGTTTTATTTTTAAATCGTTTTGGGAGTGAGGCAAAATGCCTGTTAGACATTGAATAATGTAGTTTGTTAGTAATGCATTAGTGAACGTCTAGCTAGTTTTCTCACGGAAGGTATGTGATGTAGTTTGTTATGATCTGGTTGTGTGTTTGTGTAGGTTAGGCATAAGGCCTCTCAGAAGGTGTATGCAATGAAGGTGCTCAGCAAGTTTGAAATGATCAAGCGTTCAGATTCTGCCTTCTTTTGGGAGGAACGTGACATCATGGCGTTTGCTGACAGCCCATGGGTCGTGCAGGTAAGATGCACTGACATTTTTTTTTTTTTTTTTTTTTTTTTTTTTAAGCCAGAAACTGGTCCTTTTTGAAAGCCCACTCACATGTGCAACAATGCTTTTTTTACACACAAGTACTCACTAAGGTTTGATCTATGAATATAAGGAACATGCTGTTTCCAAGTGTTAAATATCACAATTATCCAATATGCACACTATCATTCAAAAGTTAGGGAACAGTAAGATTTTTATGTAAAGAAGTTAAAAACGGTTATTTTTAAAGTGTAATTATATTTTATAGATTTGCTGTTTTTACTGTATTTTGCTGTATTTACTGCTTCACAAAAGCATCATTGGTAAGCCGAAGAGGCTTCTTTAAGAAACATGAAAAAAAAAAACAATCTTTACAACCCAAAATGATGTAGGTGTATGTTTTTACTGAATCCTATTATGATTATTCCGATCATATTATATATTTTAAATTAATTAGGTAATTAGCTAGCTGCTCCAGTTAAAATGCTTAAAGTTAAATTATGTGTTATGTTAATCGGACTATAAATATATCAGAGTATCTCTAGTTTGATCACAACACAATTATACACAAAAATAAATAAATTAATGAATTAATAATAGTAATTCTTTTTCTTTTCTCAATTCTTTCTCATCTTTTCCTCAGCTGTGCTGTGCGTTCCAGGATGACCGTTCTCTCTACATGGTAATGGAATATATGCCAGGAGGAGATCTTGTCAATCTCACCAGTACATATGACGTTCCAGAGAAGTGGGCAAAGTTTTACACTGCTGAGGTTGTGTTGGCTCTGGACGCCATTCACTCCATGGGCTTTATTCACCGAGACGTCAAACCGGACAACATGCTGCTGGACCGCTACGGACACCTCAAACTTGCTGACTTTGGGACATGCATGAAAATGGATGGGGTAAGAGGATAACCAGTTATTGCAATGCCAAATTTTAGTAGTTCACAGACTCTCATCAAAATCACAGGCTCACTCTGGTCAGCTTTTGACCAGGGGCTTTCACCTTAAATGCCGGGATTTTTGTGTCACTCTTGGATGTAATTGCATGACAGATACCTTGAACACATGCCAGTTCTTGTCCAAACTCAAAGGAGCAAAGAAAAACTCAGCCTTCCTCTCATTCCTTTATGTCTGAGTGAGGAAGACCTCAGATGGGTTCAGAGGTCTTAGGGTCATACTGAGGCTAAGAAGCTGTTGTTTTTTAAAAATGCTCAGTTTGTTGAATAAAGATAGCCACCCCATCTGTTCTGGTGTTATAGGATATCAGCACAAAGAGCTCAGTTGTGTCACTGAGGGTAACATTGTGATCCTGTCCTGTACATTTTCTGCTTTATCACTATCATATGTGGTAATTATAGAGCAATAGCTCTAAAATATTGGATCTATAGGTCTGGGATACTTAAATGTTATGAGCTTGGTGGACTCATGAAAAAAGATCTAAATAAAACATAAAAACAGAAGGTGAACGCCAATCTTAAATTTAAATGGCAAATATATCAATATGTTTCTATTTATTCAACAGTGGTCACCTCAGGGGCACTGAACTCAAGACTAGATAGGCCTAGAATAGAAGGTTATGAAATACATCAGATGTTATGTAACAGATACTAATATAAGAAAATCACTACAGGGATTTTTTTGTTTTTTTTTTGCCCCACAATTTGCATATCTGGGGCATTTTTGTCAATTTTATTGCCAGTTATTTCCCACAAGTCCTGGTTAATTTCTGACCCTGCCATTTAGTGCCACAATCCAGCCACAAAAACTAGGACATACTGCTTAGTGATATTATAGTGCCATCTAGAGTAGAGAAGCAGAACTACACTCGAAGAAAAATCCATTTGTGTGTAATGTAATGTAACGTGATATTACTTTTTGTAAATTGTATATATTGCTGTGTTGAGTCTCTAGACCTAGATCGAAAAGATCCTATCAGTTGACTTATTGATTGGTTGGTTGATGATAGACGGGGATGGTTCATTGTGACACTGCGGTTGGAACCCCTGATTACATCTCGCCGGAGGTTCTCAAGTCTCAGGGAGGGGACGGATACTATGGACGCGAGTGTGACTGGTGGTCGGTGGGAGTATTTATCTACGAGATGCTGGTTGGTGAGTCAGAAATGTGAATCTGTGCTTTTGCCTAAATTGTGCATTCGTGGTATTGATTTATTAAATGAGATAAATGTTTGTGTGTGTAGGTGATACGCCGTTTTACGCCGATTCTCTGGTGGGGACCTACAGTAAGATTATGGACCACAAGAACTCTCTTAACTTTCCTGATGACGTTGAGATCTCTCAAGAAGCCAAAAACATCATCTGTGCCTTCCTAATAGACAGGTGAGCTTTTACATTCACAGATAGATGTACATGTATTTCCATATTGATGGTCAACTGCCAGCGTTCACGCCTGTTTGACAAAATGTTTTTGCGGATGATTGCATTTGGTAGGGAGGTTCGCCTGGGTCGAAATGGCATAGAAGAAATTAAAAGACATCCTTTCTTTAAAAATGACCAGTGGACCTTCAGCACCATTAGAGAGAGTGAGTAAATGTCCATCACACTTGCATATGTTTTACAGTGCATTTTAAACAGAAAATATCTTTGAAGTAATTAAAACGTTTATGGAATTTGTCATATCACAGGAAAATAAAATAAAAATCAATAACGTGAATGTATGTGTTTCTCAAACACCTTCTTGCCTTTATGGAACATTGCCCTTGTGGAAAAAAGTGCACAACTGAACAAATATTAAAAAAAACTGTTCTTGCATGTAATATAATATTAATGAATTAAATGTCATTAAATACATTTCTTAACTTTTTTTTTTTTTTAAGAAGTGCACTAAAGTTCTACTTTAAAGTGAATTTTTAAACCTTTTTAATAATCTTTTTAACATCATTTTGGCACATGTAATATTTAGAATGGAAATATTTATATTTATTCAATAGAAATATTAGTTCAGCTGATTGCATTTAGTTTCAACTAACATGCAGTTAAGTGTCCAAAAACATTACATTTAGTTAGTTTGGATGTAGTATTAAACCACAATTTCATAAACACCATACTAAAAATTTTTATTCTTTTTAATTTAGTATTTTTTCACAAGGGTATATATATCATTCTATGAATAAAAATTGTTCTTTCAAAAGATCTCTCTTTAGAAACTATGAAATATTGCAGTAAATATTTTTAGTATTAGTATTTAGTATTAATATTAGTGCACACCTCAACAATTTATGTCCCATTAAAACAAACATATTTAAACTGATATAAAAAAACAAACAAAATGAAAATGAAAAAGTTCTAAAACTATAATAACTGTGCTCAATACACATTCGTATTCCAGTGTTACCCAACTAAAGACAAAGCAAGACTGTGAGGTAGAAGTGTATATTTATGAGCAATATTATTATTATTATTATTATTATTATTATCTCTACTATCAGTGTTGTTTACATCAGCTGTTATAAACGCACAGTGACCCTTTTTTTGTCCATTCTCTCTCCAGCTGCAGCACCTGTGGTTCCAGAGCTGAGCAGTGATATAGACACCAGTAATTTCGATGAGATAGAGGAAGATAAAGGAGAAGTAGAGACCTTTCCCACATCCAAAGCCTTTGTTGGCAATCAGCTGCCATTTGTGGGGTTCACCTACTTTAAAGAAGACCAGTAAGACCAGATTATTATTTTTTTTTTCACTTTGCACAATAAACCATTTCTTGGTACAGTGTTGGATCTGTACTTGTTGTCCTGATGCAAAACCAGTTGATAACTACCGTCACAGATTACCTGATGTGTTTTTGTGTAGGTTGTTGAATGCTGTTAACAGTTCAGCAATGAAAAAAGATCACCCAGCATCCAAGACAGAGGTAAGACACAGATACACTCCCACCTTTGTCGGCTTATACATTTAATTTAACTGCATTATGCTCTGTAGAGACTTTACATCATACAGTAGTCCCTGGTGGTTAGAGACTTAATATTAGACTGGGACTTAAAATGATTAGTGCTTTTTTCAGCATTGGTTGTAACATTTTTTTTTCTTTTCTATTTTTATTACCCACAGGACAATTTAGCAGTAAGTATTCACTTTCTCTCTGCTGGATATATAGGTCTTGTTAGGTAATTCATACATTTAAGAGATTTATACCATATGAAATTGCTTTATTTTCCACTCAGCTCCAGAAGAAACTTCACTCTCTAGAAGAGCAGCTCAACAATGAAATGCAGGCCAAAGATGAGCTGGAGCAAAAATACAGAAGCAACTGTAGCCGCCTAGAGAAGATCACCAAAGAGCTTGATGAAGAAGTGAGTGGGTGTTTCATCTCTGAGATCTCAGCAATTTGTGTGCAGGAATTTGCATTAATCTTACCACGTGTTTATAGATAAATAGCAGAAAAGGATTGGAGACGACTCTGAGACAGTTGGAGAGAGAGAAAGCTCTCCTACAGCACAAGAGCGTGGAGAGTCACCGCAGGGCAGAGAGTGAAGCTGACCGCAAACGCTGCTTGGAAAACGAAGTGAACAGTCTGAGGGATCAGCTGGATGAAATGAAGAAGAAAAACCAGAACTCGCACATCTCCAATGAGAAGAACATCCACCTGCAGAAACAGGTTTGTGGGTTAGAGAAAAAAAAAACAACACACATACACACATACATACATACATACATACATACATACACACACACACACACACAAACACACACACATATCTATCTATAGATAGATAGATAGATAGATAGATAGATAGATAGATGTTCAAACAATTGGGGGTCAGTAAGTTTTCTTTTTTTGTAAGAAATGAATGCTTTCATTCAGCAAGGATGCATTAAATTGATCAAAAGTGCCTGTAAAGACAATTATAATGTGATAAAAAAAAAAAAAAAAAAAAAAAAATGGTATTTGAAATTTGTTCACATAGAATCCTGAAAAAACTTGTGATCATGTGACACTGAAGACTGGAATAATGGAAGCTGAAAAAATCCCAGGAATAATTAATATTTTAAAATACAGAAGACAGTCATTTAAATATTAAAATAGAAAAGTTATGTTAAATTGTAATAATTTTTCACTATTACTGTTTTTACTGTATTTTTGATCAAATAAATCCAGCTTGGGTGAGCAAAAGAGACTTCCGACCCCAAACGTTTAAACTGTAATTAATATAATATACATATTAATATAATATAAATATTTATTTATCATTTTCTTTTTTTAATGGTTTAGAAATTAAACATTTATGTGAATATTTTATACTTGTGACATTTTGTTGCATAGACAGCATCTGTTAAAAGCATCATTCAGTTACTTAAAAGTAGAGTTCCCAGAATTTCAGTCTTCCTGGAGCAACACGTGGCTAAGTGTTTTTCTCATGTGTGATCAAGTAACAGAGTGATCCTAGAAACATGGCGCCATGTCCCCATTATAAACTCTCTCTTTCTCTCTCCGGCAGCTGGATGAGGCAAATGCGTTACTGCGGGCAGAATCTGATGCTGCTGCGCGGCTGCGTAAAACTCATACCGAGAGCTCAAAACAGCTGCAGCAGCTGGAGGCTCACGTGAGAGAACTTCAGGACAAATGCTGCATGCTAGAGAACAGCAAACTCACGCTAGAGAGGGATAACATCAGCCTGCAGGCCGCGCTGGACACAGAGAAACGAGAGCAAACCCAGGGCTCTGAGACCATCTCTGATCTACAGGGTAAGTGCATATCCTCTGTTTTGAATGTGTGTGTTCATTTCACACTCAAACATATTCATCCACATTCCACCTCTTGTCTGCAGCACGCATCTCTGGTTTGGAGGAGGAAGTGAAACAGGTGAGACAGGCACTATCTAAAGCTGAGACGGAGAAGAGGCAACTTCAGGAGAAGCTTACAGACCTGGAAAAGGTAAACAAGCCATTCTCATTTCTTCTTTCCTTGTTGAGACAGTTGTGACATCATTATAGGCTACAGTTGTGGATTCAGACATCATTAATGCCTTCATCGCACAGTGTTGATCATTCCCAGCATTCCCTGCTGAAATAATGATGTACACAAATGTCTATTAGAAAGCTGTAGACTTGATTTACTTGAGTTTACTCACTGTTAATTGCATTTTATGTCCAACCACTCTTTTAATGTCCTTCCCCCTCATTTTATGCACCCAATAGGAGAAGAGCAATAACCAGATTGACATGACCTATAAGCTGAAGATGTTGCAGCAGGGTTTGGAGCAGGAGGAGGCGGCACACAAGGCCACAAAAGCTCGACTTGCTGACAAGAACAAAATCAGCGAGTCCATCCAAGGAGCGAAATCTGAAGCTGTGAAGGGTATTTAAAGAGATGAAAGATCCACTGAAATTAACATTTGTTTTATGTGTGTTTCCATATTTCCTATCGAAACAGGAAGCTTGAGAGTAAAGTTTACTTTGAAATGTGCAGTGAAGAATACAGTGTTTTTGATTTAGAGTTGGTGGTTTAGTCAATAGCTACATTGAAGGAGATTTGATTGGGGGATTGCTGGTTTTCTAAAACATCTAACAAAGATTTAATGGCTGGTTAACATGTCTGTCTGTGTGTGTGTTCCCCTAGAGCTGGAGCAGAAGCTGCAGGAGGAGCGTTTGTCTAAACTGCGTGTGGAGAACAGGATGTTAGAACTGGAGAAGAAGAACTCCATGCTTGACTGCGACTATAAACAGTCACTGCAGAAACTAGAGGAACTGCGACGACACAAGGAGAGACTCACAGAAGAGGTGTGTGGAGGATATAAATATATTTTTTGCAACAACTGCAGATGGCCAGTACACTGAGAAAATTTATTGGCTGTAAATGTGTCTTACTGGACATGAAACTGTATTTTGCATTTATTTATTTATTTACACTACTGTTAAAAAATCAGTTGGGATCATTGTTTTTTTTTTTTTTTTTTAAATACGCAGGGCCAGGGATGCATTAAAATGATTAAAAGTGATGGAGAAGATATTTATGGTGTTTCAAATATATGCTGTTCTTTTGAACTTTTTATTCATCAAAGAATCCTGGACAAAAGCATCATGGTGTCCACAAAAAATATGAAGCAGAACATATGTTTTCAATAGAAATAGAAAGCATTAACATTACATTTCAATAATATACTACAAAACTTTACTATTATACAAAATTATTAATCAAATTTAAGAATAAACTGCAACAACAAACTAAAACATTTCAAAACCATTAAAAACCCACTGGTCTCAAACGTTTTTTTACTTGTGTATTTTTGACATGCAGAGCCGGTCATTTCACTAGAAGCATGTTTATCATATATAACAAAAACTTGTTTTTTTCCATTGCAATAAAAATTTAAATAGATTCTCCTGCTTTCTCTCTCTCTCTCTAGGTGAAGAATCTGAGTCTGAAGATCGAGCAAGAGGTTCAGAAACGCACTTTGACTCAGAATGACCTGAAGGTTCAGAACCAGCAGCTTAGCACCCTTCGAACATCAGAGAAACAGCTCAAACAGGAGATAAACCACCTGTTGGAAATCAAACGTAGCCTGGAAAAACAAAATATGGAACTGCGCAAGTATGCAGCACATGCATATGAACTCACTGAATATTCATTACCTTACTCACAAACACACAACTTAAATTTGTGATTGAGAACCTCTTCTGTTTTTGCAAAAACATTGAAATTATACATATATTAAATAATTTTCTGTGATCCTAGGGAGCGTCAGGATTCTGACGGACAGATGAAGGAACTGCAGGATCAGTTGGAGGCAGAGCAGTATTTTTCTGTGAGAAGTCTAAATACTCTTTCCCTCTAGAAACAAATTAAACACTCAAACGTCTAACATGACTTTGTGTGTGCCTGTGCATTGTGTATAGACGCTGTACAAGACACAGGTGCGGGAGCTGAAGGAAGAGTGTGAGGAGAAAAATAAACTCTATAAAGACATGCAACAGAACCTACAGGAGCTTCAGGAGGAAAGGTAAGATATATATTCAATAACAAGCAGAAAAAACAGCCTAGTGTGCAAAATGTGTTCAGTTTCATTATTAAAATTAAAATGACAGGATTTAAACAATGTAAACATTTTTTATGTCAAAATACCAGTTTATTTATTTATTTATTTTTACATTGCAAATTGAAAAGTATGTATTGTGTACATGTTGGTTTAAATTTGGTATAACTTTTTCTCACATCTTATTCTCAGGGATTCTCTTGCGGCCCAGTTGGAGATCACACTAACGAAAGCTGACTCAGAGCAGCTGGCGCGCTCCATTGCGGAGGAGCAGTATTCTGACCTGGAGAAGGAGAAGATCATGAAGGAGCTGGAGATCAAAGAGATGATGGCCAGACACAGACAGGAGCTCGCTGAAAAAGACACCACCATCACCTCAGTGAGTTACACCACACTTCAGCTATTAGCCGCTGTTACAGAAATCACATTTAGATTTGCAGCAGTCTTGATGGTGTTGGGTTTAATTGTCCCATCCTTCCACAGTTAGAGGAAGCTAATCGCACATTGACGAATGATGTAGCAAACCTGGCCAATGAGAAGGAAGAACTCAACAACAAGCTTAAGGAAACACAGGACTGTAAGTTACCCAGATCTTACACTGATGGTGGCTAAATACATCAACCATTATATTATATTATATTATATTATATTATATTATATTATATTATATTATATTATATTATATTATATTATATTTGCTTAATTTGATCATTTTAAAATACAAATATATTCAAATATTTTAAAATGAGTTTTTACCTGTTCATGCAGGTTTCCAGCTGAATAACAGGTTTCACAGGGGTTGAATTTGGCTTTTTGTGTCTCTGTGATGACTGAGAGAATTTTTTCATTTTCAGACCTGCAGAATCTCAAGAATGAAGAGCAGTCCATCACTCAAGTGAAACTTGCCCTTGAGAAACAGCTTCAGTCAGAGAGAACTCTCAAAACACAGGTGCACCATAATGTTGTCCTTGCAGCCGATGTGAATCAAATTGAGCTTGTTGATTTTTATTTACTGACACAGTTACTACTTTTTCTAAATTTTATTGGCTTTTTACTCTAGGCGGTGAACAAGCTGGCAGAGATCATGAACAGAAAGGAGGTCAGAGGTGGTGGAAGTCGCCGTGGAAATGATACAGACGTGAGGAGGAAGGAGAAAGAAAACAGGAAGTTGCAGCTGGAGCTGCGTTCCGAGAAGGAGAAGCTCAACAGCACTATCATCAAATACCAGAGAGAAATCAATGACATGCAAGCGGTATGACCGCTAATCAGTCTGAAGAATGCCACACTGCTTGACATATAGCCAGAATGCTTGCTTCTTACTCTTGTTTATTTCCTGCAGCAACTGGCAGACGAGTCTCAGGTGCGTATCGAGCTGCAGATGGCTCTGGACAGTAAAGACAGTGATATTGAGCAGCTGCGCAGCCTGTTGAACTCTCTTAACATCCAGTCACTCGACTCTGCCAGTATGAGCAGCGGCCCAGACATGGACACTGACGAGTCACTATCAGGTACTGTGAAGTACTTTTCCAAACTTCTTTTCATTCTGTTTTCCTTTTTCATAACTTCTCTTTTTAATTCACTTACCTTGTGTTTTCTTCACATCGTTCCAAACCACCCTCCTTTCTTTCTGCTTAGTTTTGGTCTGGTTCTCAGTTCAGCTTTTGATCTTTCACTCTTCACCACACTGCAGAGCCTGACCCTACAGGTGATCTGCATGGCGTTCAGTGCACAACCTTTTGACCTCTTAAAACTTGCGTGGACCTTATGCTTTCCCTTGACAGGGTTTTCTCCAATGTAGTTTTATAAAACTGCTCTGTTTTTTTATACATGTCTTTCTCTGTGTGTTGTACAGAATCAAGACTGGAGGGTTGGCTGTCTTTACCAGTGAGGAACAACACCAAACGCTTCGGGTGGGAAAGGAAGGTATATTTTGCATGTTTAAAACAAGTAGTTAGCTAAAGATGCTATGATGCTATGCTGTTAAAAAAGTGCAGTAGTATTAACATCAACATGACATTAAAATGGACCAGTCACTTAAGTAATCAGTGCATCATTTAAAAAAAGAAAAAAAAGGCCAGTAAGACAATTATGAACAAAAAAAAACAACAAGTGTAACTTGTTGCCAATATATCTGTGTTATCATTTAATTTAGATCGATTTTTGAATTAATTTATGGCATCATGATATGACATCATGGTGGATGTGCATGGGAATACAAATTAGTGATTATTCAAGCTAAATTAATGTGTTCATTTTTATCTTGAACTCAAACTATTAAAAATAATTGTTGGTAATTTAAATAAAGCTGAAATAAAATATTAATATTCAATGAATTTAGAAATGTTGCCTTGGCAAGTAACTGAAAAAGAATTTCAATTGAAGTATTAAAATGACTGAAACAAAAATTGAAATAAAAATAAATTAAACTAAATGTAAATATAAAATGCTACAACTTAAACTATAATTAAAATGAAATATACAAATAAAAGTATATCCATAATACTAAAATGACACTTTGTTGTTATAGTGAGTGAATAAACTACTTAACTATTTAATAAACCTGTCCTATTATGCAACCACATGACAAATACTAATTACCTGGACTAAACCTAAACTTTAAGTGACTTTTCAAACAGGAGCTAAAGCACTGGAGTTGTAGTGCTAGACACCGATAAACTTGCATTAGAAATCCCATCCAACCCTATCATGCAGGATCCAGTGAGTCTTTTGTGTCTTTTCTCTCCTCTAGTATGTTGTGGTGAGCAGCAAGAAGATTCTTTTCTACAACAGCGAGCAGGACAAAGAGCATTCTAATCCTTACATGGTTTTGGACATAGAGTGAGTCCTTTTATTCTTTAAATACATTTGGTTATACAAGTTAATTGTGTCCCAGTTTTAAAAAAAATCCCCTTTATGTTTTTGACTGACTTAAGTCATTTCTGTCATCTTGTCATTATCTTAATTTCTCTGGTATTCCCTTGACAGTAAACTTTTCCATGTACGTTCGGTAACCCAGACAGACGTCTATCGCGCTGACGCCAAAGAGATCCCCAGAATATTCCAGGTATATTGGTACTTCAGATAACACAGGCAGGGTATCAGAGAACTTGAAACCTGTAGAAGTTTTATAAAATCATCTTTGAATCCTAAGAATAACGGCTGTAAGCTAAGGACTCACAGCTTATCATTGCT
Organism: Cyprinus carpio; assembly: GCF_018340385.1. Classification (NCBI taxonomy): domain Eukaryota; kingdom Metazoa; phylum Chordata; class Actinopteri; order Cypriniformes; family Cyprinidae; genus Cyprinus; species Cyprinus carpio. The sequence goes on along the minus strand of NC_056609.1, from coordinate 19,658,151 downwards.
TCCCCCAGATCTTGTACGCTAATGAGGGTGAGAGCAAGAAAGAGCAAGAACTGGAACCTCTTCCTGGAGACAAGTCCAGCTACATTTGCCATAAGGGTCATGAGTTCATTCCCACCCTGTACCACTTCCCCACTAACTGTGAAGCCTGTACCAAACCCCTGTGGAACATGTTCAAACCACCTCCAGCTCTCGAATGCAGACGATGCCACATCAAGTGCCACAAAGACCACATGGACAAGAAAGAGGAAGTCATCGCTCCCTGCAGAGGTGAAAGGGGCTCTCTTCTTTACTACCTTAATGAGTAAAAAAAAAAAGGGTTAACTGGCTCCTGGAAAACCTGGGATATAAGTTGGTTCTTTGAAGACCGATCATGCCGCTGCATTGTGAATCATTTGTAAAGTTTTGACTGTGCATAATGGAAGTTCAGCCAGAATAGCATTGCAGTAGTCCAGCCTAGAAATGACAAGGGCCTGGACAAGAAGTTGTGCAGCATGTTCCGTTAGTAAGGGCCTGATTTTTCTGATGTTGTGCAATGCAAACCTGCAAGATCGAGCAGTCTTTGCACTGTGGTCTTTGAAGGTCAGCTGATCATCAAATATTACACCAAGCTGTATTCTTTATTTATTTTTTAACCTAATCAAAATAACCCAACTGCAACTTGATTGAGATTAATTGGAATGCACAATGAAAAAACATGATTCTTGAAAATTGTTAAAAACTGAGTTATCTGTTTTTGCAAATGAACTATATATATACATATACATTTTTTTTTCTTGTCCCATTCACTTGTTCTCCTCATCCACTCTTCTTTTCTGCGTCTGTCTCTAGTGAACTACGACGTGTCTACGGCTAAAAATCTGCTGCTGTTGGCATTGTCTCAGGAAGACCAGCAGAAATGGGTTAGTCGGCTCATGAAGAAGGTCCCTAAAAAACCTCCAGCACCAGAAGCCTCTCACCGCTCCTCTCCCAGAGTTCCTGTTAAACTACCAAGCAGTCAATCCATGAGGAGACCCAGCCGACAAATACCCTCCAGCAAACCCAGGTGAGCACTAAGCCTTGACATGCCTTTTAAAATGCAAAATTCAGTTATGCGGCTGTGTCCAGTTTTATCTTGTGTTTTCATGAGTTTACGCTGTGTTAGTTCAGATATATTGACCAAGTTGTTGACTCATCAGAGTCAGTCTCTAGAGTAAGAGGATTACATAAAGGCCTGGTTTTCGTTCACAGATCCTTTCAGACCAGTTTGTACAAAAATGAAAACTGTCATCATTTACTCATTCTCAAGTCATTCCTGTATGGCTCACAATAAGTTTAGCAGAACGCCCAAACTGCTGTTTTACATACAATACAAAAAAAAAAAGAAAATCTGTAGTATGTTTAAAAACAGAAAAAAGCTTTTTTGAAGTGGTATTGCAATTACATGTCCATTGGTGTATACACATGAATCCGTTTTTTTTCTTTCTTTTTTTTCACAATTCTGACTTGGAATTGCGTGTTATAAAGTCAGAACTGCACGCAATTGTGAGAAGTCACAATTACCTTTTTTATTTTTTATTCAGTGACAGAAACGGCCTTCCATAGTATTGTTGTTAACATTTTGCTGTCATGGTGACATTTTTGGTACACTGAAAAAAAATCTGTGTTGGATTTAATTTGAAACAATTTTCAGAATTTATTTTCAGTGTTACAAATTTCACAAGAAATCTCAGATTTTTGCAAAGAAACAAGTAACACATTGAGTTTTATAAAGTAAAAAGATTGAAATTGTATTTTCTGGAAAACGTCACTTTAGTTATCTTTGCTCAATTTACAATTTCAAAAAATAATTTGCCAGTTCTTGGTCACTGTCTTCTTTCATTTTTATATAAAAAATGCATCTTGGTTTACATTGTAAAATATCTTTTATGTTGCATGGAATAAATGGTCATACGAGTTTGGAACAACATTAGAGTGAGTGAATGATGACAAGTTACTGTTTTTCATTTTTGTGTGAACTCTCCCTTTACCATCTTGCTCTGTAAAGTTAGATTCTAAGATGGCTGGTCATAAAATCAATGCAGAAGCGCTAGACACGTGTTTGGCACTGGTTACACACTAGAGTGCTACTCTGTATGATACACAGGTCTGTGCACAACATAAAGGAACCAACTACGTGTCCGGAGAAATCTGGCTTCATCTACCACAAGGGACATGAGTTTATTCCTTTATTCTACCACTTTCCTGCCAACTGTGAGGCCTGTACCAAACCCCTGTGGAACATGTTCAAACCTCCTCTGGCTCTGGAGTGCCAGAGATGCCAGATCAAATGCCACAAAGAGCACATGGACAACAAAGAGGAAAGTCTCAGGCCCTGTGCCCCAGACCTGTTCAACCCCCAGTTCAACACGGGGTGAGAGGAGAACATGGCCGACCTGGAAGTTGGATGGAGGATGTTTAGCATGCTTCAGTAACATCATTCAAGAGCTTTCAGGGTTTAAATCGCAGTGCTTGACTAGCAGAATAACATTTGCGGTCTTTGCTAATGGTGGCTAACCGGATATAAAGTTATGCTGGGCTACTTTTTGTAACTTGGGATGCAAGATGACAGCTTGGGCATTAACAAAGCACCTTTTCTCTTTTGTATCCAATTTAAAGGCTAAATACTAAAAGTATGCATCAAACTTCTCACACAGAAGTCTGTGTCTTCAACTTGATTGCACATTTAGCACCAAACTCAAGATGCATACAGATGTACAGCCTTTAAAGCTTCAGCAGACATCGAGCGGTGGCCAGTCTTATTTTTAAGGTTTAGCTCAGTTATAGTAATTACCTCTTATATGCCAAGTTCTGGCTTCACCTTAGCGAACTACCTCCAGACCTTACCGAGACAATCTGTAGTGAGGTTGGTGAAGGCTTCATTCATTCTCCTCCACCTGCAGGCCTCTGGATTCGGAGCTTCAGGACTGGCACTGGGCTCTGGATGACGTGGATGATGTAGATTATGACCATACGTTTAATCTCTGAGGAGCATGTGTAGGGTTCAAACAGGGTAACTACTTACATTGGGGCTCTGTTCCAAAACCTCCTTATCCACCTGCTTTGGCATGATTTAGATTTTTTGCTGTAATGTAATGCACAAGAGGGGAATCTTAACAGTCAGTAATTCTAGTAATTTGGTATTATAAATGTTATCAGATGCTAAATGTCAATTAAATTAAGATATTTTTGATGAAATCTGAGAGCTCTCTGACCCTCCCATAGACTGCAAGTGTCCTTACACAATCAAGTTTCAGAAACATAGCAAGAAGATTGTTAAAATAATCCATGTGACATCAGGGGTTCAACCGTAATTTTACGAAGCTGCCAGAATACTATTTGTGCACAAAAGAAAAAAAAAAAAGACTTTATTAAACAATTCACCTTGGATTATTTTACCGATCTCCTTGCCATGTTTCTGGACCTTGATCAAAAATATCTTAATTTGTGTTCCAAAGATGTGGTCTTACAACATGAGGATAATTAATGACAGAATTTTAATTTTTGGGTGAACTATCCCTTTAAAATAAAGGGTTACCATAAAATGATATTAAAGTGGTGTTAATTATAAACGTAATTAACCAGTTAAATCCAATTGAAAATGCTATTTATCCAGCATTTGTATGTGGAAATAATTTTGTGCTAACACTAAACTCTAAACTGCTCACTTGGTTTTGGAACAGAGTCATGCAGTGCCTATTTTTCTGTGTGCAGTGGGATTCATTTGCTGTTGAAGCAAATTTAAGCATGTGAGTGTGTTAACTCTTTGTGTGAAAGATTTGGCCAAAATGGGATATGGAGAATTTGCCATAATCCAACAGAAATTTCTGTACCAATTCTCATAAACACCTTCTGCCCTCCAATGCAAAACTGAAATGTTGTTCCAATCTAATGAAGAAGAGGTTTGTTCAGAGAATTGGTATTTGGGCTGCTTGTGTTTCTTATTTGACCTTTGACCCTCTTACCCTAGTCCCTCTCGACTGGACACTCCAAAGATGAGGCGAGAAGACTCCACCAACAGCCTTCTGAACAAATGAGTCCGTTTGATTACTGTGTTTACAAACTGTTTATCAAGAAGACATTTCAGCTGTACTGTAAAAGGAAAACACTAAATGAGAGAATGTGCATCAAAACAGTATTTTTATTTTTTAGGTCTGTTTTGTTCCCTTTTGCAATAAAAGTTTGAGACCTGTTGTGTGTTTGCAGGTGTGTTAATCTGCTTCTCTTGGGCATGATGGCACGCTGTGGTGTGTTTTTTTTTTTTTTTTTTTAAATGACCGAAGGATTTTTCTTTCCTCTTGGGTTTTAATGTGGTGAAACTAACTTTCTCTTTCTCGATTTCTCCCTCATTCTCTAGTTAACCCTATATTGGGATTCTGGTGCTGCTACATGGTGATTTGGGGTTCTTCCTGTCACACCAACAAAAGACCTTTGTCGTAACTTTTTGCACATTTTGGCAAATCCAAAAAAAGTGAGAGTGCACAAATATTGATGAAGGCTTTGCTGTCGTGATATGGCTTTTATTCTCTGGGCATACGGTTGCTTCGACTTCAAGAGCACAACAGATCTACACAGAACTGAAGGGTCCGCGTCACACCAAACTTCTTACTCATTTGAGGCCAGATTTGACTTGAACACTAAGACTGAACCGGCCAGAGAATGTGGACGACAGCTGGGTCTGACCATTGACAGTAGTGCAACACACCACATAAACGGCTAGAAAACACCACTACATATGTTTCTCATTCCTTCATAAATGCAATGAAACTGAAGCGTTTCTTGTAGTGTTTTTACCATTGTTTACTCCACTGTGTCATCAAAGCTTGATTAAACCTTCTCTGATCATGAATGCATCCCATAATGCTCTCCTGGACACCTGTGCTGCTCACTCCTTAGAGTCGAATGTAATCTGAGGAGGAACCTTAATTAACGGGACATGATGGTATGATTAACAGAGATCAGCGTCTAGATGTGAGCTCTGCATGTGGCAGGAGTTTCTAGAATGTTTCCAGCAGTCAGTTTTTGGTCGGTCATCTTATAAATTTGATTATCAGCTGTTAAAAGTTGAAATTTTGGGTCTCATGCTACGACTTGCGCCAAAAACTGATTCATTTTGCAAGCACATAACTGAAATGTTCATAAGACGGTGTCTGAATGTCTGAAAACCACATTTAAATTCACTAAGTATTTTGTAGTTTTTTTTTTATTTTTTTATTTTGTGATTTGAAGTGGTCATTGTTTTTTTTTGTGTGTATCTTCACCCTACCAAACAGTGTATCTCTGGGTGTGCTGTGAATGCATATCTGTGTTCTTTTACACGTTATATATATAAATATATGAATATACAGCGTATATTTGACCTGCCATCTTACCAGTTGGTTTGCTATTTATACAGGTCTGGGCACTTTTTTTATTTTAAAGCGTTGCCTCCAGATTTGCATGTTTTATGTTGATGTACTGTTTGACCATAAAATGAAAAGCATATGTAGCCGTGTTGTTTGGAAACCCTGTATAACATTTGCTTATTTTTGTAAACAAAAGTAGTGAGTTAAATAGGTATATAGCTGTGAATGTAGTAAAAGGAAGTAAAGTTTTAATATAAACAATGTGGTCGTACTTTTCTGTCCGCTTTAAACACAGGAATAACATACATTCTCAATACACATATGATAGTTATTGCACTCAAATAACACTCGATTAATTGGGTGTTCAGTTGATTACCATAAAAGAATATTTCTGAAAATTAAATGTATAGAACATGATCATTTTTTTTTTTAATTTATTTTTTTTATTATACTATTGAGTTCTGCAATTAAACAAATCCCCACATTTTCACACAAAAGTAATGTTTATTGATTTATAAAATACAAAAGAACATATATTAAAGTACTCACAAAAGAAACATTTGTTGTGCTTTAGACGTAATAGTTATTGAAATCATTTTCTAAGTAATAATCTTTTTGTACTAGAACACTGGCGACTTCAAAAGAGTCCTATGGTTTATTGGTTTTGCATTAATAATTACCATTGGTTCATTATATCGCCAGATAATACAGATCAATATAGATGAAGCTCAATATAAATATAGTGCACATTTCAGTGTATGTAAACCTCACCCCTTTATGAACTACAGTAGCAACCTGATATCATTAATCAATTAAAGTTCTTAAGCTTGAAAATTGCTCAAAAAATATTTTCCTTTCTGAGAAAAAAAAGACTTACTAAACTTCTTCCAGTATAACAACTATAAACAGTATATCTGAACACGTACAAATGCAGGGAGGTACAGGCAAGAAAACTACAAAGAATTATAAAAAAAAGTGTTGGAATGAGTGAAGGATAGGAATGTTTTTACTGTTTCATAACACTATTTGGTTAGACTTCTGATTTATACTAATATTAAGTATAATTCATCATTTGTGAGTCTACAACATTCATATCTGTTTTCCTTCACTGGAATATGAGATTTAAAGCAATTATACTGGAGAAAAAAAAAAAAAACTGTCCCACATCCCGAAACATAATAGATTTGCATGTTCTGGAGAAAATACCAGTGCTTGCAAGGAAGCGAAATAAAAGTGTGGAAAATTTTAACTTTAAGCTGACCATAAGTATCAAAGTGTAAAGCCGGCAAGAAAGACAAGACCAATTACATTTCAGTATGCAAATAGATTAATTGAAACAAGACCAATTGCAATTCAAAATGCAAATAATATAATGTCGTCACTGTTGCATTTTGAATTAAACATATTATATATATATAAAGCACACCTAAGATTAAAACTTTCAACAAAAATGTGGCTTGCAAATTTTTGGTTGTACACACTTACCCAAAGTCAGTAAACCTTAAATCTTTTAAACTGCAATATAGAAAGTGTTGCATCCAAATAGCACCTGACCTGAATCTAGTTTAGTTCTTCTTCTTCTTCTTCTTCAAAAACCCTCCAACAGCAGACAGAGAATACATAAAGATAAACTGTACGCAAAAAGTTGCATCCCCTTAATCCTGCTTCACTGCATGAGGTTTGTAGTAGATGACTGTGACTGTGACCCACATGTTCAGAATGCTCATGACGACAAACCGTATAAGAACTGGAGAAGAAAGAAAGGAAAGATAAAGATGACAATCAACACTTCACTTCAGTTCACATCTCATCAGGAAGCTCTTACTGACCTTGTGCGTCTCCTGTGGTGATGATGGTAGTGAAGATCCGTGCTGAACAACAGAGCAAACACTCAATATCAATACAACAGACTGGAGAAGTGCTTAGTTTTTCTTTCATGTCACTTACCCAGGCATGTATATGTGGCCAGAGCCCAGGTGAGAGCGCTGACCTGCCCAGAGTCCTTTGAGCGCCACAGACACTGAAGCTGTGCCAGTTTACTGCCAGCACTAATGAAAGTGCACAAACTCTTGAAAGACAATGGCAAAAAAACTTATTACCATCGAAAAGTTTGTACGATTTTTTTTTCCCAGAGAAATTGCAAAAATGCTTTACCTTTAGTCTGAATCTATTAATATATGACACTAATGCAAATGCATATGAATCAGTAGTGATATGTTCTCACCATGGCCAGATCAATCACCCACTTCTGTACTGTAAGCAACTGCCATCCACCCACAAACCTGATTCTTACAGTAAAGGAATATTTATGCTATTGAGATATTATTCTTGACATAACCAGACAGCATGGGTCTGAAGGATACAGGGCTGCGTATATGAGGCTGTGTTTCATGTTCCTGTTGTAGTGCAGGATTAACAGGAGCACAATGACATCTGTGGACACACAAGATTGGAATTACAGCTGAGACTGGATTTGGAGTGCTTGAGCATCAGAATCTGGTCTGTCAGCTGTGCTCACCTTGTGCAATGAGGATGGGATACTCCAGGTATGTGACCGGTGGGTAGTCATAAAACATCTGATAGGACATGAACACTATAAACCTACACACACAGGAAGAAGAGGAAAAACTTGGGTTGGACACTTTTTGGCCATCCATAAAAACATACATCTGATATTTAACTCCGGGGTCCACCAACTATCTTTAATTGATATTTAAAATCTGATAATAAATATAAGTGTAAAGTGAAAGTGACGTGACATTCAGCCAAGTATGGTGAACCCATACTCAGAATTCGTGCTCTGCATTTAAACCCATCCGAAGTGCACACACACAAGAGCAGTGAACACACACACACACTGTGAACACACACACACCCGGAGCAGTGGGCAGCCATTTTTTTATGCTGCGGCGCCCGGGGGGGAGCAAGTGGGGGGTTCGATGCCTTGCTCAAGGGCACCTAAGTCATGGTATTGAAGGTGGAGAGAGAACTGTACATGCTCCCCCCACCCACAATTCCTGCCGGCCCGAGACTCGAACTCACAACCCTTCGATTGGGAGTCCCCGACTCTCTAACCATTAGGCCACGACTTCCCCAGTATGAAAATAATTTCATATGGTAGAATACAATACACACAGGTTTTCAGGCCACTGTTATTTTAGTATAACTGATATACTTTTATTAGTTTTTGTAAATATTTGAAATTTTATTTTATTTTTATATTTTCAGTTTTTTTTTGTCACTTTTATTAGTTTAAAAAAAATGTCTGTGTATGTCTCTTTTCTTAAAATTTTTCTTCAGTTTAGTACTTTAAAATAAAATATCATTAAAATAAAATAAGTTTGTTTTTTTATATTTTATTTCAGATAATGTTTATTTTGTTTCAAGTGAAAAAAAGGTTTTATATTTTTATTTTTAATTACAGATAATAACACTGTTTAAGATTTGTGTTGTTTACAATGATTAGTCATAAAAGCCCTAAAAAAGTCATACAATTTTTACAAATAATGGAAATTCATATAAATGTAAAATGTCATGAAGTCAAATGTTTTGAAATGAATCAAGGTTACTGAAATTTCTGAAATTATAATTCTTTTTTTTAATTTCTGATATTTCTTAAAAAACGAATAAAAGTGAAAAAAAAAACAACAACAAAATTACTAAAGCTTTAACAATTATAGTGTGTGGATTGCTGTGTGAAGAAATATGTGTAGAAAAACATATATACAAATTAATTTAATGCATACGCACAATTATAGTGCAGTGAACATTTCCATTCATCTCCATTCTAAAAAAAAAGGAAATTATTTATTTATGTTATTTTTTTTGTTTGTTTTTTTTGGAGTGCAAATATTTTTATACTGCTGTGAAAGTCATGGTTTGGGAAACCCTGCTTTATACAAAGTGTAACAATGGGTCCCACTGTACATCAGGGGGTCCCTGGGATGCAAAAGTTGAAGACCCCCATCTACTATTGTAATACATTCACTGTTCATACTTTAGTGAATAGTGCACCAATGTATATATATATATAATAAACTTTGGTTTCATTGAATTGGTGAAAATTATTCTGAAATGTTCTTAAAGCAACATCAGAACATATCAATAACCCCTGTAACATGCACAAACACTTGTCTTATGTCTCTTGAGCATCCATATATTTGTATGAATGACAGTCGGAAGCAGCTCAGGCCGGATGTCGTCCTGCAGCAGAATGATTTCAGAGATGAATGAGTGTGAGGTTCTTACCCGAGCAGCTCGAGCAGCAGACTGTTCAGACTGACTCCAGCGGTGGCTCTGGCCCGCATCAGCGCGAAGATCTGCGGGAACTTCAGCACCATACACACGAATAGAGTGCTGAAGTTCGCCAGATGCAGAGTCAAATTGCCGTCCATCTCTGTTAATCCCTCTCTGTGATCCGCTCGTGGGATCCTGGCACGAAGCGGCTCCAGATGTTAGCATCTGATTCAGAGGCACTTCCGCACACATCAGCGCGCCGCGCGAGATTTGACCCTCCGCAGCGCCCGTAGCTCAATGTGTTCCCAACTTAGCAACTTTTCATACTCATACTACACTAACAACTTTTTTCCCTAAAGCACCTAGCAACAAATTTAGCTACTTTAAAAATTTATTTGGCAACTTTTGATAAGTGATTTAAAGGCACACATTTTCCATCTAAATTACACAAGAGGAAACCAAAGATGTCTAGTAACCTAGCCTAGTACAAACATCACATGAAAAAAGTGAGCTGCTATTTGCAATTGTTAAATTTAATAATAATAATTGGATAATTGAATAATTGTTCATTTATGATACACCTTGTTCCTGACCACTGATCTATAATAGAGAATATTATATAGATCAGTGGTTGTAACCCTGTTACCCGAAAACAATACAATGCGTAATTTAAAATGCAGGTAAAAAAAACCTGTGAAAAATCAATACGGAAAATTCCTTCACATTAACATAAACTATTTTTACAGACTTTTTTTTTTTTTTTTTTAAGTGTAACGTTAGCACACTAACTACTAATACACTGCTTGAAACAGTAAAAAAAACATAGTTTAATTGTTCAAAAATGTGTGTGTTCAATAATTCACCGTTGTATTTAAAAATACAGTTATATTTTAATATTACATTAACTTATTATTTTACGAACAAATCTAAATTATTAACATATATAGGATAAAATATATTTTTGCTGAGAATTGATGTATTGACACAATTGAGCGTCGTAATTAGGCAATGATGTCATCGTGCAATGACATCACAACGTCATTTAGCAACTTTTAGCAACAAATCGAGCTTCCTTTAGCAACTTCCCCTGAAAATCAGTTGGCAACACTGTCAACGCTGCAGCTTCTTCTTGAGTGAGAGATTACTCAAATACTTCTCATCTTTGGCGCCAACAGATCATAAAGAACAGGTCAGCATGTCAGTTCAAATGAATAACTGGGTCGTTTGCATTAAATATGGTGACAGATATTCAGTCATGAAAAAGTTTTAAAATATTCGGGAATTCACATTTAAAAGGCAAAACTATACAAGCTATTAAACAATATAAAACGTTTGACTTTTATGATTTTAATTTGGCAGTTGCCTGACAGTGCCTTGCTTTGTACCCCTCTATCTGGTAAACCATTATATAGCATAGATATTTTACTTATTTATTACTTTTTTCTTACTTTGTTTACATACATTAAGCAATAGTGCGAGATCTTATCTGTGCTAAATAAATAAACAACGTATATATCTTCAATGTAAAGATAGTATGTTATCAGTCTTTTAAAATGTAATTTGCAAAGCATAAGAACTTTTTAGGATCAAATATGAACATTAACCCTTTACCATTTACACTTGTCATTGGTGTTACATTGTGTTATATCACAAATTTTTACTTAAACAAGAATGTTTTAAATGAGTTGTTTCAGTTCATGTTTACATGAAATATTATTGAATAAAAAAAAAAAATATTGGTATAATTTATTCATTTTAGTCTTCTCAGTAGTGTTTTGAGATTTTATAGTGGAACCAATTAATAAGTCTATCAATTTTTGAATCAAGTTAGAAAGTCAACATAATTTGAAAATGACCCAACTATAAATCAATTAAATAAGCAATCAAAAAAAAAAAAAATGAAGAGCACTCTTGGAGAAAAGAGAATTGGAGTGTGCCTCTATTTATTTGTTTTTAATAAGCAATTCACTGGGTTAAACAAATACTGTTACAACACAAAAATGATACATTTTAAAGCAACAAGTTTTATAACAACTTCATAATCAAAAGACAAGTTTATCTTTTTTTTTTTTTACTCTTGCCGTTTCCTTCTTTAATTTAGAAAAAAAAGAAAAGAAAAAAATGGCCATACTTTTCATTGAGCAGCTTTGCTGCCTCTTGCTACCCTGTTCAAAGAACCATCTCTCTTGCTCTTTATTAATGCAAAGGCTTGCCAGTAATAAATAATACTATAAAATGTTCTGCAAGTACACAAAAAAGATTGATAAACAACAACAAGGGTAAATGTACAAGGTTTCGGGTGAAAGGGGTGGGACAGGTGAGGGTGGGCAAATTTAGCAAAATCTCGGATTCATACAGGACAGACAAAGCATCTATACATCCATACTAGCCAGATAACAAAGTTGATTTTATTATTTGTGTGTGTGTGTGTTTTACAAAGTGGGTTTTGCTTTTTTTAAAACAAGCAGGCATTGTTAATTACAGAGCACAAAGAATTAAGGCAGCTCAAATGTTCGCCTCAAAAAACTTTTAACATTAGATCCTTAAAAACTGCAGTTTGCTCTTGTTATTTTACACAGACGTAGTGTCTCTCACACAGAGTGCAGAAATAAGAATTTGTTGTTGCATAATTCCAGCTGTTGACAAAGCCATCCTCTTAATTCCGCCCACAGGAATGATGGGAGAAAAAAAAACAACATTTCTTACATGGCTACAGGAGTGTCGTGATATTACTGACCCCTCACACACACAATATATATAAAAAAAACACACAACCAACCTCCCTCTCGCTTTTCCAGTTCTCTTGATTTTACATCATTACAGTAGAGCTGAAGTTTCTGTGATTGTTGTTTAGTTTGAGTTGTATAACACTGCTCGATGAGGGATGCACTGATTGATTGGTTTTGCTGGTATTTGAGTTGGGCTGTACGGGTTTCTGCATCTCCATCTTGTTTCTGTGCGTGTGGCTGAACTTTGGCCACAGCAGTGCTCATGTTCCCCCTGTCTGATTAAACAGAAGCCCTCCAAACATTCAGAATGACTAATTTTGGTGAATGAAAAAGCCAAGCGCTCTCTCTGTACCCAGCCTCGGGGCTGAAAGACAGTTTGGCTACTAAAACAGGCGCCTCTCTAGTAGATCCTTTGAAACGCTCTTGGATTACAGTATTGCACACAAGTTCTAGGGTTTGTTATTTCAATTCATTTTAACTCCTTGCATCTCTCATCTGTGCTTCTCTGAGCCTGTTGACAGAACACACTTCACTTCCCTCTAATGGACTAATGTTGCCATGTCCTTTTATTGTAAGCAACTTTGTTCCTTTTTTATGAAGTTGCTTGTAAGGGTCGCATTGTTTTGGGATTATTTCCAAAATTAAGTATTGTATTTATTTTCCCCCAATGGCATGAACGTGTGACCCGACCACTAGCAGATGTTAAATATCCCCAATTGTTAGCACATGACTCCACATTTAACTCTCATGTTCTTGTTTTTCATATAAAAATTGCTTATTTTTAGACTTATACTACCTTTCAAAAGTTTAAGGCCAGTAAGATTTTTTTTTTTTAATTAAATTCTACTCAACAAGGATGCATTAAATTGATCATGTAACAGTACTAATTCTTTTCTTTTGACTTTCCATTTATCAAAGAATCCACAAAAATATTAGCAGCACAACTGTTTCCAACACTTACAATAAGAAATCACTCTTGAGCACCAAATAAAAATATTAGAATGATTTCTGAAGGATCGTGTGACACCTGAAGACTGGAGTAATAGTTGCTGAAAATTCAGCTTTGCCAATTCATGGTATTTTCACAGGAATAAAATATATAATATAAAATATATGATTTTCTTGCTGTGTCTTGCTGACCCCAGACTTTTGAACGGTGGTGTATTTTGGTGAGAGAAATCACTTATTTCAGCCTTGTTTTTGGGCAAATTGTTTTCTTTTTTAGGAAGATCTGGCAACCCCATAATAGACACTGGATATTTTGCACTCTGGAAACTCTGGATCACCATCATGTCATTTAGAAAGCACTGGACAGCAAATCAAATAGGAGTTATAACAATTTTGAAAATATTACTGTAACTTTATGAGAGAAATTATATTGTTTTGTGGCCATTTATAATAGTTGACACACAGCTTTACAGTGTTTACCATAAGTGCATGACTATCTCTCCCATACAATGTACACATACATACACAGTGTCTCTCTGCTAATGACAACTACATCTTCAACTTCCAACACACACACACACACACACACACACACACACACGTACGTTTTTGCTGGTGTCATTGTCTTGTCTGCGTGGGACCGCAGACACTACAACAGTGTTGTGTTTCAGGGCTATATCTGTCTCAGCCCAGTCTGTGCTGCTCCGGTTACAACAGCAAGGTCACACAAGCAAACACACACATACATACACAGGGAAGTGAAAAAAATCATATTTCATGTCTGTTAGACAAGCAGTAATGGGTGTTTGGGTGGTGTGTGCAGCTATAGGAAGTGATTTCAGTATGACATGACCTTAAATTGTCCTTCAAACACCCTATTTAATCAACATAAACAAGCTGTAACTGCTTCTTTTAAGAGTACACTGTTATAGGGGAAGTAAGTTTGAAAATGGGAATAAAATTGTATAGGTCAGAGTGACAAATTTAACAGAACATCTGGATATCAGAGTAAAAAAAATGTGTTTACTAGTTGTAGATTTAATTTTTTTACTGACTATATTTCACTATTTCTGCTTTGATTTTGCCAAATTGCTACTGTATATCTTACAAAGCAGACTTTTTTCTTGCAATTGAAACATTTTATTTCATAATTGCAACTTTGTCTTGCGTTGAGACTTCGTATCTCACAGTGTGTGAATATTTCTTGCAGTTCCGAATATTTCTTATAATTGCAACTATATTTCCTATAATTGTGACTTTATTTCTCACGGTGTGACTTATGTTCTTATTTAAAAATAGTAAATAATTACTTTAAGTGAAAATAAATAAGAGGGTAGAAGTAAAAGGTCTGAGAATAAAAGAGGAGGAGGAGGAGAGAGAGGAAAAAAGCTAGGAAATTTGAGTCAATAATGAGAGCGACATATGATGCTGTTGCTGGCTCCTTGCGACCAATCCAGACATGTAATGTACGTTTGGTTGCGCCACACACACAGGATCAAGATTCTCAGATCAACACTGAGATTCACTGTTTCTCCTATAAATGCACATACACACACCAAACACATGGACTGAGCGTGTATACTGGGTGTGTGTGTGTTTATGCTTCTCTGACATTTTGCCCTTTTTATCAATCTGCTCTCTGTAACACCTCCATCCAGACGGAGGGTCAGCCAGCCGTTGCAGCACTGACAAAATAAATCTGACACAGGAATGTGTGTGTGTGTTTAAATCTGACACTGGAATGAGACACCGCCACATACAAACCCCAGAGAGAAATCCAGTCCTTACTCTAACCAGTCACAATTAGACCTCTGAGCCTACTCTTAAAAAAATATACCAATGTGAAACTGAATCCTGCAACAAAAAGTACAGAGGGATAGGGTAGGATTGCACTCTACTTTGTACGTCGTCCAAGAGCAGAGAGAAAAAGTAGAGGGGAAAAGAGGGAGAGAGAGAAGTGGTAAAGGTTGAAGGGGAGATTTGGGTCAGTGTTGGCCAGTTAAACTCAGTTTATATGAGAGTAATCAGATAAAAAATAAATAAAACAAGACAAAAAACAACAACAGTAAAGATCAAAAACAAAAGTTAAAACATGAAAATGAAAAACAAAACAAAAAAGGATAAAAGTAACCAAAAAACAGGAAAAATAAATGAAAAAAAGCAATTAAAAAGTAAATAAAAACAACAAATAAAAAAGGAAAAAAGTATATCAAAGTGAATAAGTAAAGAAAACAAACAAAAAATGTAAAACAAAGAATGTCTGATCTGAAATTCTGCTCTCAGGAAATTGTTTAAATGAAAATTATTAGATTTATTTCCTCTTTTTCATGTATGACTGAAACTTTTGTATTCATAAATATTGTAAAATAATGTGTATTTTTTATTTGTTTGTTTTATTTTTTTTTAATTTTTTTATCCTCCTTGTGATGTCTGACACATTGCTTGACAAATTTTTGACTTGAATTTTAGACCTTCTCCCAAAATAAATTGGCAAACTTGAATGTTTTGTCAAACTGAACTCCATTTTGGCCAGAAATCTGATACACCTTCTCCCAATTACACACACACACAAACACGCACATGCTTGGCTTTAAGGTTCACTCCTCCACTTTAGTCAAAACAAATAACCTATGCACCCAGGTGCTAACCATGCATTCAGCTCTTACAGTACTCTGTGTAACTAAAATCATTTTGGCTCTGTGTCCACCTAACCAACCCAGTCTACCTTTAAGCTAAATGTTCTTGGCATCTTGTGTAAGTGAACTCTACACTGAGGCACCTTGGAACTAACTGAAACTGTTCAAGTAACCGTAGCTGGAAAGGAAGTGATGAACATAATTTAGCACTGATTGGGATTTGGCAAAAAACTAAAGCATAAAAAACCCTCAAGAATGTACCCTTGACACCAGCTCACAGCTGCCCGAGACGCTTACTGACCTCTCCACTGGTTTTGATTGTACTCTTGATAGCAAACCCAGGAGGGATTTTTCTTAAATAAGAGCACTGCAATAAGATGGATACTGATATAAATAATGAGAAATCCAACCCAAATGCCCTTGTGGACACTGATTTCCATCTAAGCCATCTGATACATCAGGACAGTGTGTACACAACCCACCAGCAGTGTTAGACCGACTCTTCGCTGAGCTTTGCGGCGTGGCAATGAGCGCTTGTGATTGAACAGACTGGGTGGGACAGTCTCCAAGCCAATGGCCGCAAAGCTAGCAGCCATTTTAACAGTTCGCCAAAATGCTTGGTGAGGTCTGTACCCTGTAATCCTCAATCAAATCAGTGAGTGAATGAATTTTCATTGCACAATAAACCAGCAAACCATCCACAAACACTCTTCTCCAGTAGTGCAGACTACTTATCTTCTAGTTCTCTTCTCCAACTAGTTTCCAGCTTCTTTCCAGGGGTGAAATTAAAGTTCACTCCATCCTTCTGTTTTTGTACTCCCTCCAGGGTGTGTGTACGTTTCTCGCTTCCTGTCTTTTTTGGTGTCCGGTTCCAGAACACCTCTCCCTCAGAAAGGAGAGAAAGGAAAGAGGTTAAGAAAGAGTACAGAGTGTTTTGCTGGTGTTGCAGATACTGATACACATAGTCAGAGGAAGTGAGGGGGAGAAAGATTTGAGAGGAGAGAGTATTCAGAGTTTTAGAGCAACTCTGCATCAGTATTAGTCTTTCTGACTGAAGCTATTGAATGAGAAGCATCCGAGACCAAACGTACAGACAGATTAAACCGAGCTTCTTTGAATGCACACACAAAGCGGAAAACTGGTCCATCCATCTGTGGCAGGATTTGACTGGCCCTGTTCCAAATTATAGCTATTCATGAGCGTGTTTGATTGGCGGCCTGGCAGATCTATTGTGTTTGGCTTAAGCTCCGCCTTTTTGGAAATCTGTATATGTACACTGTAATGCCACCTCCAACCATAGGGGGAAAGTCCTCTCAACAAGCCATGGATGGAGGGGTCGGGTGGAGAGGATGAGAAATATCTCATTCATCAACTAGTAGAATGAGAACAGACTTTGCCTGAAGATATCGCAGTTGAAGGTCAAACATCACGTCCAATCTACTTCCCAGATTAACACTTTGTGTCAGTCTTTGTTTAGCCGAAAGGGGTGGAGACGGAGCAGACTGCTGCCCAATCCAGATGATCTGTGTGCATATTGTCGCAACGTGTATGTGCGTGTTTGGAAAATTGGAGAAAACAAGGTTGACATCTTGATTGGCTGGACTGTGGATTAAGTCTGTGGACAGCTGATGGTCTCTGCTGCAGTGCAGGCCTCTTTATCCCTTTGGTGAGATGGTGATTTCTATAAGAGAGAGGTGGGGAAAATAAAAGAGAGAGAAAGAAGAGAAACCAAGAGTAATGGGTAAATTGTCACATAAAGCCTTGTTGGTCTTTTTTGAACTGTTTGAATGATTTATATGACACATTTAAGAGTTACCAGAGTATTAAAGGGATAGTTCATCCTAAAATCAAAGTTTTGTCACTATTTACTCCCCCTCATGTCAATGGGGACTGAGGCTGTCAAGCTCCAAATTGACAAAATGATATCTGATTTATTTCAGCAAGGATGCATTAAATTAATTAGAATTGACAGTAATGACATTTATAATAAATACAGTTCTTTTGAACTTTCTATTCATCAAAGATTCCTGAAATAATTTGTTGTGGCTTCCACAAAAACATGAAGCTGCACAACTGTTTTCAACATTGATGCTAACAGAGATTTCTTCAAATACAATTTTTTTGTTGTTGTTACCAAAAATCACCATGCATTTTAATGGTAGTGTATGTTTGATATATTAGTGAGTTATATAGACTTATATCAACTTTTATGATAATTTTATGGTGCTTTTGCTTCCTTTTTGAAGCTAGAAAGCTCTAGTTAAACATTTAATTGTATATAAAAGAGAGACAAAGTACATTTCTCAAAATTCACTTTGTGTGTTTCACGGAAGAAATACAGATTTGGTGCAACCTGGGTGTGTAAATGAAATTTTTATTTTTATTTTTGTGTGAACTTTTTCTTTAATAAAAATCTTCAAAAAAGAAAAATGTACGGCATTATAGCGCTTAAAGCAATCTAAGAGTGAAGGCAGACATGCAGTAAACCAATAAGACTACTAAGGAAGTCGACAAAATCTGATTCTCACCTGTCCTCTATTTCACTTGTTCTGATTGCGGATACGCAGACACCTTCTCTTCAACGGAGGCTCCATTTCCATTGGAACGGTTCCTGTTAATGGGGCTGTCAAGCCACAGGGCAAAATGGCAGCGGTTTTGTCAGCAGGTTTGGGCACAGGCTGAATAACACAGCCAGGTTTGGGCATTAGGGGCAGGGCGTAGGCATGGTCCTCACCAGATGGGGCATCTTCAGGGCTCTGAGGTTTGTCCTCCCCTGTTACTGCGGTAATGGCAGACTGGTCATTTGAGCTTCTCTTACCTGCTGAGTCTCTTTCTGTTGCTAAGCAGCTGTTCTCTTTCAGGTCCTCTCCTTCTAGATCAGCCCCCGCAGGCTCGTCGCTCACAGCGGCGGTTCTGCGGCAGGGGTCCACTAGAGGGCGCTGCTCTAACAGAGGTGTTCTGATCGAACTCTCTGCTGGAGGCACATTACAGCTTCCATTAACAATCACATTGCAGGGCGTAGCAGACCCAGGCTCAGATTTAGCTGTGGTGGTGTTGCTAGGAACAGTGGAGTCGCTGTATGTGATTGGATGAGAAAGTGGCGTTGTGCCGCTGCAGTAGGACAGGTCGGCACAAGGCAGAGCCACGCTAGCCAACGGGCTTTCAGCATTACTGTCTCTGTGGTTATCTTCTATTGCACCTGTGCTAGTACCGGCCGACCCATCCACCTCAGTTTCACCCAAAACTGCAGGTGGTGGGCTTAACCCGGGCTCTGCTTTTACCTGCACACAGGTTACAACCCTCTGGATAACTAGCTGTTGCCGGGAACGCCGACTGGTTGTTAAATCAATGACTCCATCTGCTGGTGTGTCTTTCTGGGAGTGTCCAGAGCTTCCGTTACCAGAGTTCTCTGTTTTAACCATCAGCTCCGCAATGTTTGCCCTGCCCTGCTCCGCCTGTTTGGAAAATCCTGGCGAAAGTGTATCTGAGGTGGGAGGGGCTTGCTGAAAGTCCCTCCCTTCCCCCCTGGAGGTGCTTTGAGAAAATGGTGGCGGTGCTTTTGAATCACTCAGCTCGCTTGCAGCGTTCGGAAGCATTCCATCATTTCCTGGTCGGTCACCAGAAGCCTGCGGACTGAATGGTATGGGCACTGGAATGGGTATGGGAACTGGTAATGGCACAATCACTGGATAGGGCACTAATAATGTTGGTGGTGGCACTAGGGGGGCCAGAGAAGGTATGCCAATATTCATAATGGGTGGAATTGGGATGGGTCCAGCTTGCATCATGTTAACTGGGGGGAAAGGCAAGGCTGGCATATGGCCACCAGGATGAGGGGGCATCATACCCGGAGGGTTCCCAGGAAGGGTTGGGGTGGAGGATGGGTGTATGTGGGGGGGGAAGAGCGGGCGGTACATAGGGCTTGATGGAGGACCCAAAGTCCGAGGAGGAGGTGGTGGCCCAATGCCAGGAATCATGGGATTGGAATGAGGGCTGTTGGGGCCTGGGGGACGTAGAAACGGAGGGCGAATCTGCTGCATCATCTGGTGCTCCATAAAGAAAGGGAGAGGAACAGGGCCACGTGGTGTCATCACCATCGGCGGGCTGCTGGGCGGCACACCCAGAGCTGGATGTAAGCCTGCTATTGGTGGCGGAGGAGGAGGTGGCGGTAACACAGGGCTTTCATGCGGCCGTGGTGTGGGGATTTTCATAGATGATGATGACGAGGATGACGAGGATGAGGAGGAACACACAGTTCCAATTTCAGATGGTGACCCCGAGGTGGATCCAGAAGGTCCAGCTACAGTGGTGGCACCCCCTGGTGAAGGTGCCTTGCGACTGCGGAGCTCATTTAGAGGTGCGCTCCAGGACTCAGGTGTAAGGAGCTGTACACCCGCTGCACTCTCTGATATCGTATCACTCGTGGGGAGAGGAGGGTTACATAAACCCCCTGGCAGTGCGGCCTGAGTCTCCTTATAGAATATGTCCATCTTATACTGGTTCAGACACTTTGCACTGCAGAACTGGAGCCGTCTTTCACCCGCTCCAAAATCCAGGTATTCCTTAGTGTGGCGGATGTGTTTGCACCAATCGCAGACCTGTAACATGAACAACCGCAAAATGAACAACCTAAACTAGAGATTAATACTTCACAATGTCTATATTAAAGCATACTAATCCAAGCACTTTCTGTGGATTAAGACATCATTAAAAGAGTATGGCTGTCCTTCTCTATTACTTAGAGAGTCTGATGACACAGTGTGTGAAGAGAGTGTGTGTGTTCTGTGAAGTGTCAGATCTATGTAAGATTAGGGTTTTACAGAATAGGCATTAAATATAACAAACCAAGTGTGAAGAAAAATGTGGTTTATGTCATGAAATATTAAAATCAAATCAAGATGATAATTTATCTCAAAATACAGAAATAATATTGCACAATAAAAATAAAAAATTAAATATAAATATATATATTAAATATTTATAATGCATTTAAATATGTTAATAATTATATATTAAATGTTAATAATATACAGATATGTAACAATAAAATTAAATATATAATAAAATATATATTTTATGTATTTATTGTGTATTTCTCTGATTATTGTTCTCTAACTCGTCCTAACACACTGGCTTTCAGTATTTTTGACACATGCATGCTCACATACACAGACACACTCATTACAAGATGTCAGGAGTCAGCTGCCCAAGGCAAGCTGCAGGGTCAAACTCTGACAGCCACTACTAAAAGGTTTTCCCTTCAAGGGGCAATTATGCATGTGGATTTTGAGTGTGTGTATGTGAGTGTGTATCTGTGGCACTGCAGGTGACACTAACTGAGAAAGACAGTGACAACAGACTGAGATAGACAGGACCGAGGGGCTTAAACCTGTGAGCCAGAAAATGTGGGTTGCATGTACATATGAGAGTAAGACAGAACTGGGAAACTCTGGGTAATTAAAGAATATGTTGTCTACTGCTAACACAAAGAATAACTTAACAGGGGGATAGACAGGCCAAACCATAGAAAGGTGAACATTGACATAACTATCTTATAAGGAAGAAATACTACTAAATTACTGAACACTGCCTCTGTCTCACTGCTTTTCTTTGACACTTTTTCTGCCAGGAAAGTTTTATCTGTCCAACCACTCAACAAAATTGTCTTGGAGTTGATAAGGCTGTGACTCTCCAGAGAGGAGGTCAGTCAAAGTAGTTGAGTGCAGAAAATTTGCCTCAGGCCTGGCGAGTAGAGTACATAGAAAGAGATTTGCAAACATTGGGTTGTCATAAAGACAGACAGGTAGACAAAGACAGACCTGGCAACACAACTAATTGCACACAGAATGGGGAATTCACAAAGAATGAATTGTGTTGCTCATTTGCATGCACTGTTTCAGTTGTTTTAGCTCCCAATTTACTAAAGGTTTATGCAGATTAAGTAATGGTGCAAACACACCCCAAATTCTTGTGAGTCAGTTCTGAGTGCTAGCGTGTGGTATAATTATTATTGTTAGTGTCTATAATAAGCCTAATTAACATAGAAAGCAGGCATGTTTCATGCTAAAATACTACATGGTAATGTGCTACATTCTTGAATTTGCCCCAAAATGAAGTAGAAACAAATTACACTCTCATGCTATAACTACACACAAGCTGAACACAGTGGAAATCCAATAGCTAGAAAGCCCTATGCATGCTTCTGTTGATATGTGTTGTGTCCAAATGTGTGTACTGTTTACTAATTCATTGGCAATTTAAAACTTTGATTATAATGCCAATACCGCTTTTGAATCCGAATCAGAATATGATTTGCCTCAGGCCTGCCTGAGCAGACTGCAGAGACAGAGATTTCTCTTAAGACTAGTGAATTGACTGCCAAAGCCAGAGTTCCACTGAAGATAATGAAGGCATTTATCATATGCCACTACTGTCAATGATGGACATTCATCACATGGATAAAGAGAGAGTGAGAGAGAAAGGGAGGCTCGCTGGAAGTAGACAAGCTTGCATACATATACACATAGCATAGTAACACAAGTCTACTTCCAAGAAGTAAATTTCTTAATTAGTTTTCGTAACCTTATTTTCCAATAAAAGTCAATATACTTAAACAAGATACATTTACATTAGATAACTGCATAAAATAAGACTTGTTTTCAGAGAATATAGCTTAAATTATTGTTTTTCTTTTTACCCCACAGTGTTTCTTGCTGTATGCCCAATACATACAGCAAGAAACACTGTGGGGTTTTATGCTAATGAGGTTTTTGTTTAAAACAAGTGGGTAACTTCAAAATATATTCTCAGAAGAAAGTCTTATATTCTCAACTAAATTTGTCTTGTTTTAAGAATGTTTAGATATTTTTATAGTGAAATACTGATTAATGAAAGTATCTATTTAAAAAAATCAAAAGACATACAAACATATAAATGCACATCTGATTTTGAATCAGTAATCCAATCTTTAGTGCATTACTTGAAGTGATTTGATATGAAAGAAGCTGGCTGCTGCAGGATGATGCGGAAAAAAATAAGGCTGACAGACACCACTCATTCATGAATCAGTGTGATTTTCTAAAAAAGCCTTCGCTCTGTTTCAAATGTGGGAGCTCTGACCATGCCAGTTAACAAGCACAAACCAGCTCGAGGCATGCCTGGATATTCTCAATTATAAATGATTTTCATATTTCCTGAGTTTAAAAAGCGAGACAGATGGAGACCACTTAACAAGTCATGGCTCTCTAAGAGAAATTTTACTGCACATTACCCTAATGGACTTCTTTTCTCTCTCGCTCGCTTCTCTCCACTGTCTCTCTCTTTCTCTTAATCTTTCACTCACCCTTATTTTGCTTTGCTCTCTCTCTCTAACATGGTTGAGAGGAAATTACTGTCATTTACTTCTGCTGTGGCCGTTAAGCTGATGTCCGTGACCATGCTGCGAGTAGCCGTACGCTCTTTTACTGTAATTACCTGCTAACGTATGGCTGCCAACTCAACATTAGAGAGGAAGTTTATGTGCAAATGCTTTTCTTTTCCCATCACGCACACCCTCTGACCCCAGAATGTGTCTGTTCTTGACCAGCCATATGCTGATTTTATACACACACACCTACTCACACATGCACATAACCCACTTGTCCATTCATGTGAAAAACAGTAACATTCAATGCAGATTGACAATGTTTAAACAAAAACATGAAATATGGAATGTCAGAAAGAAATAAAAAACTGTTTCTACAGCTAATAAAGTAGATAAGCAGAACACCTCATGATCTAGTCTTGAGTTAACAGTGCAGGTGTGTGATTTGACCAGTCTTGTGTCAAGTGCTAAGTCTTTAGAATTTACGAAGGAATTTATGGGTCATATTTCACCCCAAAATAAAACAACCACATCAGAAGTCATCAGGTTTCTAATTGTGACATTACATTCATCACTGTGACACAGAAAAAAAATATTTATAATAAAAAAAAATATTGACAATGATTCATTTTTATTAATACTAATAATTGTCACAAAAGTTAGGTATACCACCAGTAATTGTATGACTATTATTGGACGATAATTGGACAACTAATGGATGATATTAGACATTTTATGGGTATCAATATTAAAGTAAATCTTTAAAAACATGAATCATTAAATAACACTGCCAAATATAAATCTTAAAATTAATGTCCATTTAATGTTAATAATTAACGTAATGTTCATACTGTAATGGTATATGTTATGAATATTATGTTATATTTATTTGTAGCATTTAAAATGACTGATTTTAGTTTTTAATTATTTCATTTTTAATTTAAGGAAATTTTAATATCAACCATTAACTGTTTATCAGTCATGACATGAAGTATTTATTGGTTTATTGGTATTAGCCAGGATTTTAATATTAGTGCATTCCTAATAATAACACAGTAATATCACAATAAGAAAATAAATGCCAAAACTTAACCAAGTTTTTTTTTTTTTTTGCATATAGATATTGATATAGATTATCATTTGTGTTGCCATAGTTTTAATACAAATACTATGGTTAAACTATGGTTAGTGTAGCAAAACCATGATTAATTTGTGATTACCATAGTTTAACTATAGTAACCATGTTTATTTTTTTTTGTTTTGTTTTTAAACAATGGCTAATTTTTGTAAGGGATATTTTAGAACAAACAAGACAAATGTCTTGTCAATACCATATTTTAGAATTAAGACTTAAGACTTTGAGACATGGCCACAATCACACAATCTTTCCAAAAACATCTTAATCAATATGCATTTGCTGTTTCTACATCTCTAATTTTGGGGTGTTAAATGGTTTATATCTTACAAGCACATCGCTGTTTGTCTTGAGGACAAGTCTGGGCGTGTCTTTGGACAAGCTGTGGTGTGGAACGCCCTCCTCCTCTCTGGCCTAAAGGAAAAACATAATGTCCCTTTTTATGCATGGCCAAAACTGAAAATAAACACACACATAACAGATGTAGAAATGATGTGGGAAATGATAGGGAATGATGTGAATGAGGAAATAGTGTGAGAGAATAAAACAACATGTGCTGACCTGAACAGACATATAGAAAAAAAAGAGACATTCTGTGTGAGTGTGTCTGTTTACATTCAAATTCTGTAATCCAAGGTTATATATTAGTATGGTAGACTCAAACAAGAACATGAATCAATTATATCAGATTCTTTTTCAGAAAAAAAAACCTTGAAATATCTCAATTAAAAGATGAAAAAAAAAAGATTCAGAAATATTCTAGAAAATTAGGGGAGAAAGCATAGCTGAAACAGTCAACACTAAAATAAATGAAATATTGAGAGAGAACACTGAAATTATTAAAAGAAAACAATGAGTTTTATAGAGTATCCTTCATATTCTCAATGGTTTATTCTGTCTCTGAGCACCTGAATGCCACTGCTGACAAACACCTCACTCACAAAAAAACTGAAGAACATCAGTCTCCGCATACACACACTTGTGCCATCTTCAGTCTTTATTTTGTGTAGTTTCTGTGACCCCTCTGGACTTGAGCCAACTCATTTACATATAGCACTAATGAGGTTGCATACTCTCTAACACTCACACAAATGGCATATCCGCAGTCTTAATGACTTGAGGCATGACGTTGCTCTAAGAAATAACCACACATGCCATTCTTTTGCACTGTGAAGCCTCTTTCATACACACAATCACAGGTGAAGCCACATGCAGACACACAAAACTCACTGAACCTGCTGGCTGATTAAGTAACCAAAACCTGCAGAGTTTGATAGTGTATGTGAAGACAACTCTGTGCCTCCGTATTGTAAAACATGACCCAAATTGCTGCAGTGTGTGTGTGTGTTACGCCACCTGGGCTTTAGCATTTCAACCACATCTCTGTCAGCCACCATCTGGGCATCACACAGCCAGACCCAGGTGTGTGTGTGTGTGTGTGTGTGTGTGTGTGCCTTTTGCACATTGCCAGGTAAAATGTACTTCCCCAAAAACACACACACAAACACACACACACACACACACACACACATTTTACAAACACACACACACACACACACACACACACACACACACACACACACACACACACACACACACACACACACACACACACACACACACACACACAGACTCACACATCTGAGAAAAGCACTTTCACCAACTTTCCATCCAGTTCATCTATCTATCTATCTATCTATCTATCTATCTATCTATCTATCTATCTATCTATCTATCTATCTATCTATCTATCTATCTATCTATCTATCTATCTATCTGTCTGCTGACAACAACAAGGTTTTCATTTGCTGAAAAACTGAAATACATTGTGTCATTTCACTTGCCAAATCGAAATCAAATTAATTAGTAAAGTGTATATATACAGTATAAAAGAAGGGGTTTTGTTTTTCTGTGTCATATGGGTAAAGCAATGCATTTGTTAGTTGACATATATAAGACTCTATATAAGAATTTTTTCACTGCTCTGACATGTTGCCCAGGGTGCGTCCGCTAATATGTGAATGACTAGAGTGGCCAAGTCTAGGTATGTGTGAGACAGTGATTTGAGAGTGTGTATGTTTGTTCTCCTGGCTGGAAGCTATGAAATAATCACCCTGCACTGTGAGTCACAATGCCATGGCAACAAGACCTGAGGAAGCAGAGGCCCAATAGCTTCAACACTTACACACACACAGCTAAAACAGTTTGTTTCACAGATAGTGGAATTGTAATCCAACATTCAAAATAGAAATGAATAAATCAGTTGCACTTTTGTAAACCTGCAGTAACTAAGTAACTTGCTAGAGATGTATGAATGTTCTCATTTGTTATGAGTATATTAATGAGATATGTGTATATAAATCAACATCACCATTTACTGGCTGATAATTTATGCTCCTTCAGATTTTAACACTGTAATCAAATTTAACATTTAGGAGAGTTACAATTTCTCCTGACCCACACACACACACACACACACACACACACACACACAGTGCAGGAGAAAGGCACAGGCAGAATGAAGCATGAATGAACCAGTAGATGAAGAAATGAATGGAAAAAGTCAAGAAAAGGATGTTGAACTGGTTAAGATCCAACACACACATTTTCCAATGACTTGGTATTTTCTGTCCTAACCCTAAATTTAAAGACCTAACCCTCACACAAAGACATTATTTTGTATGTTTAGTCAGTTACTGACTGTCCCCACAATGTACTGTAGGTGATTTCAGGCTTTACTACGGTTCTTCAGCTTATAATGTCTTTCTGTCTGCACGCTGACTCACACCAAAATACTGAAGAACATTCTCACACACACACACACACACACACACACACACACACACACACACACACACACACACACACAGCATATGGCCAGTTAGTCTACACTCCTCTTTTTTCTTGCTTTTATTGGCAGAGTTGCATTTAATTCTGTTTCTTTTCATTTTTATGGCAAGAAGCACAAACCGGTCTGACTGTCTGTCTGTGAGTCCATCTGCTTGGCTGTTTAAAAAAGGATTGCTTTCCCCAGGTGTCCAAGTCTGAGGTTCATTTGTACACATTTTCTTCAATGTCTCTTTCTCTCTCTTTCACGCAAACATTTTTGTTTA
This sequence comes from Cyprinus carpio, assembly GCF_018340385.1. Taxonomy (NCBI): domain Eukaryota; kingdom Metazoa; phylum Chordata; class Actinopteri; order Cypriniformes; family Cyprinidae; genus Cyprinus; species Cyprinus carpio. The sequence continues at coordinate 19,630,631 of NC_056609.1, read as the reverse complement.
TTTCATTTTGACAGTTTTGATAACATTGGTTATTTATGCAGCAATGATAATACCATGTATTGTGATGTATGTCAGGTTACCTAATGATTACCATTATTATGTACTAAAGCAATTAGCAACTCAAGGCCATCCTGCAAGTTACTATGGGTAAAGATTTCTTATATTTTAAATCTACTTTAAAGCTGCTTTAAAGCTATTGTTTGTTTGTGATAATATAATGCTGTCTTTAAAAACTTTCTATTCATCATAAAAACACATTCATTTTTTTAAATGAATAAAAAATTCTAATCTAGTGTGAAAAAGAAACTAAGTGTTCATAGAAAAAATCTTATTCTAGAATTGAGCCGAAGCTCAGAAAAACTGTAATAAGAATCCCCATGCCCAAAAGTGTGCATGGCAAAAGAACACAATATGGAACTTATTTATACTTTACACCACTACTTTTTTGATAGTGATGCCTGCCATTAAAACTTTCTATGCCATAGTCTTTATATTCTTTTGATAACTGTTTTCATGGTACAAATTTGCCACTAAAGCTACACTACAACAAACTCTCACTGTAACCGAGTTAGACTGACCCCAGTTCACTGTACTTATTCAGCCTTGCTCATCACAAATACATTTCAGTCCTATTCACCTCAGTCCAGAACAAATCACCATATATGGGCACACTTCTCTGTATTCCAAATATTCAGTTACTCTAAGGTTTCATGAGGCTAAAAATATCTTGTCAAAATTCATTAGCTCAGCACCTACACACACACACACACATGCAAATCTGAGGATTTGGACACTGTAAAACGAGCCCACCGGCTGACACAATAAACACAATACAATAACAATACTGTGTGTGTGTGTGTGTGTGTGTGTGTGTGCGCGTGTGTGTCTGACAGAGGTTTACCACATTTCCTCTGAGGAGGACACTCCTTATTCACACACAAACAAACACACACACACACACACACACACACACACCTTTAATAGGGAGGAATTATAATCACCTGATGCAGCTGGTGTGAGGATATTTTACTACCCAAGTTGGGCCGGTGGGATGATAGAGATACATATGCATGTGTATGCGTTCTCTTTTTCGTTTTGAGTTTTGCAGATGTAGCAGCTGCAGGTATTTACTGCAGTAACACCAGACCACAAGCAGACCCACCGCCCCACAGCCCCTCCCAGTGTCTTATTTCACACACACAAACACAATACTGCTTATCTTTGCAGCTGACCTTGTGGTGTGCATGACAAAACTGAAAGAGAAAATGTTCATATAATCTTAGAGTGTAATAGAGTTTCCTCATCCTAATGAATTATAGAAATAAAGGTGGAGTCGCAGTGGTGGCAGAACTCCAGGAGAATCGGAGTGAAGTACACAGCTCTATGATTGGTGGGATTAAATGAACATGCTCCTGCCAGACGTTCGTTTGGCATTCCACAGACGTGTCTCCTCAGAGAACCAGATACAGCATCCAAACGTCCACAGACGTGCCAAAACGACCTCACAGTTTACACTATATAATCACAGACTACACTGACCGCCTATCAGATGATGTCACTCAGCACACACTGTTCTCTTATTATACGTGAGTAAATAAATTAAGAAAATCTGGATTTTGAGCATAATTCTAATAACATTTTTATAATAAAAACATGGACAATGGAAATTAGACTGCAGACGCACAACAGACCCTTACATGTCCAGGCCATTCCTCCAATAACTTAATCTACATTGCCCAAAAAAAGAATCTGTCCAGGCCACGTTCCACCCCAAATTCAAAAGATAAAAAGAAAGATATTAAAACTAAAGTATATGAAAATGTTTGCATACTGATTTCTTTCATTATATCTTAGCAGATTTTACCCACAAAAAATCTCATCACTATTATGTCCAAGCATTTAATAAGATTCTCATTGCTGTAGTGCAATGTTTTTTTTTGTTTTTTTTTATCAGCATAAATCAGCAGATATAATAAATATTACAATGATGTATAAATACTGTATACTTTAAATAATGCATCATTGTTTTTTTTTGTTTTTTTCAAACAGTAATGAGAATGAGAATTGTTTCAATATGGTAATAATCAAAATCGGGGTGCTTAATTAATGTTTAACTGTTATGAAATGTCACAGTTTCTTTCAGTTTCTTTCAGTTTCTCTTTCAGTTCAAAAACAAACAAATTAAATATAGGCAATTATATATACAGTATAAATATATATATATATACTGTATATATAATTGCCTATATTTAATTTGTTTGTTTTTGAATTTGGGGTGAAATATAACCCAAAAATATGAATTTGAATTTCTTCCTTAAAAAATGTAGATATTTTCAGTATCAATATATATATGCACATGTACATATAAATGCTTATTCTTTATTCTAGTTCCAAAAAAATCATGTTTTATATTTAGCTATGTGAATAATATATATCTATGATCTGTACAACCTTTTATAGATAATGTCTATGATATCTACATCAGAGAAAAAATACAAAAGTATGTATTTTTTACACATTTTATGAAGATATACGAATTCTATGCCCCTGGGCATCTACACTGCTCAACAATTTATGAGATTTATACAAACGTCTGTTTTGTGTATCCATATGTTTTTGTGTGTGTGACACAGAGACTACTGTATGCATTTAGGTTTATATGGGTGTGTGTAGTAGCGCCAGTAAAGCTCATGTTTGCATGTTCGTTGGTCTGTTCATGCTGTCCACTCTGTCCTCAAACACACCACACACTAAGCAAGGGGTGGCTGTGAACAAACATGCATGCATGTGGGAGTGTGTACGCATGCATGTGAGACTCTTGTGTGTGAACAAATGCATGTGTGAGGTGTATTTGTGTGTATGCGGGTGTGTGTGCTTTTGTATGCATGTGTATGTCCCTGAGAGTGTGTTTGCATGCGTCTATGATACTATGAGTTCCATCAGTGTGTGAATAGTGTAAAAGATAGTCTCTAACACACACGAGGAGAGGAGAAATCCAAACACAGTATACTTACACTGCAATTCCTCACATATCCAAGTAGATAGAAGAGAAAACACAAAATCAATATCTGTCTCACTCTGATGGCATGAGGTCTAAATCTAAATGAGGTTCACTGCTGTTATGCTGTACTGTGTTGTACTTTTTGAGCTCTGTAATAAAATAAAACTAATTATTGTGTTGTATTTTAAGGAAATATCCCTTTAAAAGGGGAAAATAGAATTTCAGAGATATGCTCTGATAAATCTCAGGCACAATCAATTATTTACATAATTGCAAGAAAATAAACAGGATGGAAACAAAGTTAAAGGTCTGAGCAAAAGCTAGAAATTGCTCAGTGAGTTAGTTTATAATTTCTGTAATATTATCAAATGGAGAGAAACCAGCTAACGCCACAAAGCATCACAGAGATTATCTAATCCACTGCCATGAAACAAATTTTCAATTATGGTATTTTAATAATAATAATAAAAAAAACTTAAAATAGTGAGTTTAATATTTTATCCAGTTATAATGTATTGCATAGCAGAAATTACTCATGCCATCAGCTTGTCATTGTGAACTGACCATGTTCAAAAATATCGGTGAAGTACAAACAATAATGGATGAAAAAAAATTTTTTTATTATTGTTCAAGCTGATCCCAACAATAAACTAATAAAGACTATTTATGGGAAAATGCCTTGAACTGTTATAAGAGAGTTACTATATATACCTGCTTCTTTTAAACCTGTCTCTGTCTGAAATGTATTAAAAATTTTAAAGAAAATATAACGTCTTATATAACAGAATAAGAATAATTTAAAGTTTTGAGCCAGAGAATTTAGTAACAATGAAGGTTAGGGCAGAACAGAAGAAGTGACTTCAGACAGAAGGAGCCTGATTGGCTGAGGGGACAGAAGAGGCGGAGACTGGGCATTTACCTTGTTGCGTTTGAAGTAGGCACGTCGACAGGCAGCGAAGCATTTCTCGCTACAGAAACTCTTCAGTTCAGAGCCCATACTGAGAGAATAACGCTTCACTCCCACCTTCTGACACCACGCACACATTATCTGAACATTAGAGGTGTCCTCCTCTGAGAAAGAGAAAAAGGGAAAGAATGTAGAAGGATCTATTCAGTCAACTTTTTGAAAAATAGTGACATTTCAGATGCAACATAAACCATTGTTGTTTTTCTTCATATTACTGAGACTACATGTACCATAAATTCAAGTACATAAACATATGTGACCCTGGACCTTTACTGAATGTCCTAATCATTTTTGGCATAAAAGAAAAATCAATAATTTTGACCCATACAATGTATTTTTAGCTATTGCTAAAAAATATACCCCAGCGACTTAAGACTGGTTTTGTGGTCCAGGGTCACATATGTGAACACACATATACAAGCATTGCATCTCTTTGATTTTCTTTTATTGTTATTAGCAAGAAGAAGGATAGACTAAAGTGCCTTTGCAATTCATACTCATATACCAGACGACATATACCACATAATATTCTAAATAACACTTTATTTTTCCGCACAAACACATATTCTATGGGTGTTTGAACACCAAAGGCAATCTTTCCCTCACCAGTCCACAAGGGGTTAAGAGAAACCTGTCATCATGCATCACCCCACACACATCAAGACTATATACAGTACGTTTATATTTTTCTTGTGTGTGTGCATCAGTCAATCTGCCTACATCACAGCACATGCCACATGATATTAGATCTTTCCCAGCATGCTCCACTAACAACTAGAAGCTTGCGGGCACAAGTGTTCGGGTTTGGGTGTTTGAAGCACGAGCATATGTGAGTGTGTTTGGGAATGGGGGTGAGCGAGCTTCTAGGGGCCACAAAGACACACACCAAGCCAGTTAATTCAAATGCAATTGACACTGCCACAATAGAGAACAGAAAAGTTTTTTTGGTGTTTTCTTAAGTTTGAATTCTGTAAGATGGGACTCCCAACATCAAATTTAGTATGCGATCATTTAGTACGCGATTTTAATGCATCTGCCAATGTCAGATGGTTTCTCCTCAGAGATCTTTTACACTCTCCCCCTCTAGCAGCTGCTTAATGATCAGATAAATCTGAGTGTGTGGAGAGAAAATGTCTGCCCATTAGACTTAACCTTTCCTCTCATACCCCCCCCCCACCCCCCGTTTCTCCTCTCTTTTGTAATGAGCAAGTTATATTTTAAGACAGAAATCAATTAAGAACTATGTTAAACATATCTCCATAGGCTACACATACAACATACTTCATTAATCAAATCCACTTCTGACCAATCAAATCACACTAATCAGAACAATGGAGATGAGATCAGAGGAAAGATCCCAAAATCCAGAATAGTTTTTTCTTAGTATTTTTTACGGAGCCCCACACATGGCATGCAGGAAAAAATTGTAGGCTAAATCGTGCACACGATTTACTAATTCGTTCCCTCAATGTACTAAAATGTGCACATGATTACTATTGCGTTCTCTTGATTTACTATTTCGTTCACTCGATTTATAAATTGTGTGCACGTTTTAGTACATTGAGGGAATGAATTAGTAAATCGTGCGCACAATTTATTCATTTTTTCTTGCATGTCATGTGCGGGGCTCCGTAATTTTTTACAATCCGAGCTGCAAAAAAAAAAAAGAAAAAAAAAAGTACAATCTGGTTAAGCTTCCTAACTAGCTTAACCAATGGCATGAACTGGGGACGAGGAGACCTATTTGAGACTCCAGCAAACTTCCTGTTTAAAACGTACAAGGAGTCATTTACGATTTAAAGAAATAACACACTCAAAAATGAAAGTTCTGTAAAAATTTATGTACACTTAAGTCATCCCAGACTCATCTATTTTCTTCCACCAAATACAAAAAGAATAATTATTTTTTTTAAAGTTGGAGCCTAATGGTCGTCCTCACCCCTTTTACCTTAATTGTATGGAAAAGAGCTGCCAGGACATTCTACAAAATATATATTAAAAAGTCATTTTTACCTGGAACCTGGAAATGAAAAATCATAAAATATTTATTTTTGTTTGAACTATTCCATCATAAATCTCAAATCATACTATATTCAAGCTTTAAAAAAAAAAAACACAGACTGTTTAATGCTGCTCAGAGCTGACATACATGCATTTGCACTTAAATTACAACTCTATACTTTGATACTAGGAGCTGAGGTGGGTCAGAGCAGGCATAATTTAGTCGTTTTTTATGTGGCATTGGGTCTTTACACTTAATTTTGAGCAGAGACAGAGCAGCCTTAAAGCCTGTAAAGATGACTTTAGATTCAGCAGGCTGGAAAAAGTACATAAAAAGATTAAGTATATAAAGATATAAAAAGAGCTTGCCTAACAAACTGCATCATACAGAGCAACAAAGACTCAAAGTGTTCCTCTACAACCCTCAAAATACAAACATTCGAATATAAAACGGTTGCCATGGCAATTCTGTTTGTTTTTCCACAGCACAGGCTCATTGCTCCATCCGAATCCTGAATTTAAGAGGGATCGTGCAAGTGTGTGTGTGTTTGTGGAACATCCGGTGGTAGAGCAGTACATACCTGCACTTCAAAAGCCCTCTGTCACTATGCGCATGCTCATGAATTATTCAAGAGGGCCACAGGCTAGGGGCGGGGATAGGGAGGGGGGAGTTGGCTTCTGTTGCTGTGGTAGTTAGCGAGTCTACACCATCTGTTTCTCACCACATCACACACATTAACGCACACATAAATATAAGCGCACATACATAGACACACACTCACAAACTCACCAGCGCACAGAACACTGGTTTAGGGATGCACCTCACCATGGTGCCGTCCCATCAGACACCATGACTTTGGTCTGATGCGCTACAACACTGTGAGTGGACTCTCAGTGTCAAAATACAAGCTCAGCTGCATTTTATTTACATTTATGTTTTTATCAATATTTGTTTCAATGATATTTGTACAGTCACAGAAACGTTCACATGTTTAGCTTCAGCATGTGAGGGAAATGGTTAAAATGTCGACAATGCGTTAAAGTGACAGAGGGACGGTACTGCTTCATTGTCTGGTTTAAAAGACGACAAGCTCAGATATGGCAACATTTCCACAAATGGTCAAGCAATTATTAAATGAATGTTATCAGTCTGATAAATATGCAAATAAGAACAGTAACACACAGTTCATAAAGTTACAGTGTGAAATCTCAACACTTGATGGATTACGTATGTAGCCTGGAATTTCAAATATGAAAACCCTGTTTGTGTAAGCTATCGGGAATAAATACAATACACATATATTTTGTTCAGTTAAATGTGCGCTTGTAAGTTAGATACTCAAATTCATGCTTATGCCGTTTGTGTTTCTTACCTGCTGGTGCTTTGATCAGAGGGGGCGGGATTAAGGGCACTATGATTGGCAGGCCTCCGTGCTCCTTAGAGGAGGAGGGGTTTGCAGACGCCTCGGCTATCACTCCATTCCGTGATGTCGGAGTAGAGCCAGAGCTGTTGGCGTGTGGAGGAGAACCACTGCTGTTCTCCACTGTGGATGCTTTTGGCAAAGAGTTCTCTAGAGAGGAGAGAGGTAATGGCAAGTCGTTTATGTTTAACAAATCAGTCACAGTGTGAAATACATAAGGTTAGTGGGATCTATATTTGCTGTGGAAATGTCATTAGTGGGTTTGACTGTCATGGCCATTATAGTCAATATGAAATCATAACTGACCCTGTTTACATTCTCAATGGATTTTATGAGAGAAAAAACATGCTATTTCAAATTTCAAAAAACAAAAAAACATAACCTTTAATCAAAATAACTTGCTCTTCCTCTGAAAGCATTTTTTTTTTTTTTTTTTTGCATTGACAAAAACCATATAGTTGTTTGGTCATTGTTTTAACAATCTCACATCCAGGTCTTGCTTATCACTTATCACTTTCCAAAAATTTTATAATGGATAAAATCAAGAACTGATATTATTATTATTAGTAGTAGTAGTAGTAGTAGTAATTTTTTCCTGATAGATGTACTGTTTTACTAGGAAATACCACATTACGAAAGTAAAATAGTTTGTGAGACTTCGTATGCATATTCAGTTTTTACTGCATAAGCAATTGTTCAAACACAACTGTACATATTTTCTTCAGGATCAGTGTATTATTTTTTAAATTCACAAGTCATTCACAAGCCCTGAGACTCTAGCAATCTCTCAAACGCACACATCACGTTACTGTTTTATCTTGTAAAATGACACAAAACTGATTAAAATAGCTCTTACAAAGACATTCCCATACTACACATACACACCTCCACCTGCAGCAAATAAGACAAGATTCAACGAGGGCACCCAAACAGATTACTGGTAGATAGCAGAAAAGCCCATTTGTAACTCTAACGGCATGCTCGTTTAGAGACGATCACGGCTAAGCGAGTTAATTAAGTCTGATTGTCCTTCACCTAATCTCTCCACTTCCAGCAACGTCAACTAACAATAGTGAAATATCGTAATCTGCGGCTGTGGATTTGTCTGACGGCAGAAAGTAATTACGATGAGCATCACATGGCAGGCGTGGTAGGTTGGAGAAATGTGGCGCTAGCCTGGAACCATCTAATGCCTAAATCACCATTTTCTTTAATGGAGGCTGGAGTATAGACTTAGCAAGGAATTAGCCAGCTCATTGTTTCGGCATCTCTTTCTCTGTCCCCACAGGGCCACAGAAAAAATGGCTGACAGTTTAAGACTCTCTAATGCTCTGGCACAGAGGCCAGCCAGGAGACAGCATGGAGGGTGCAAAGATAAAGCTGTGGGTTTATCGGAGTGCTCTCAGGGGAACGACGGAGGACGTTCAGGAATTTAACGGTGCATTCTCTTTTTAACAACATTCAAAATCTGACAGTCCTTGTTTTCGTTCCTGTCCTTGTCAGGATTTTGAGTCTTATTACCGCTCCAGTATTCCCTCTAGGCTCTTTCTGGTGGCAAACAGGTTTGTGAAATTAACCTGCTACAAAGAACCTATGGGGAATTAAGGGATGATAATATGATAAAAAATGAATGCAAGTTATGCATATTAGTGTCAAGTGTTCAGAGAGTCCAGAAGGTATAGTTAGATACTGAAACTTTCTCTGAATTTAAATTTTAAGTGTGAGCAGAGCTCTGGGTTGCAGAGAAATAAGAGAGTTTAGTTACCCAAATAATCCTGTCTAGAAAACTAATCAAAATTACACTATTGCTCAAAAGTTTGGGGTCTGTAAGTTTTTATTTTTTTTAAGTAGTCTCTTATGCTCACCAAAGCTGCATTTATTTGATCAAAAATACAATAAAAACAGAAATACTGTGAAAAATGATTACAATTTAAAATAACTGTTTTCTATTTTAATATATTTTAATTATTTATGATTAATGATGAAATATTTTAATGATTAATGATGGCAAAGCTGAATTGTTAAGCAGTCTTCAATGCCACATTATCCTTCAAAAATAAGACCATTCTAATATGTTGATTTGGTGCTCAAGAAATGCTACTTATTAATATCAGTGTTGAAAACTTTTGTGATGCTTAATATGTTTTTGGAAACCATGATACATTTTTAGTATTATTTTAATGGATAGAAAATTAAAAAGAACAGCATTTGTTTGAAATAGAAATCATCTTTGACATTATAAACGTGCTTACTGTCACTTTTGATTAGTTTCATGTGATCTTGTTTTGCATGCCTTTCAAAGACACATTTCTGTATTTGTGTCAGATCTCACCTTTCAGGACAGAGACGTGATGCCGCATTTCTCCGTCAGGGTAGTTGCGGATCTCTATGTCATCTGAGTCTCGTAACTCCACTTTATCATATCCGTACCATCCAAGCAACTCATTCATGGTGTTTTCGGCAAAACTCTACAGAGAGAGAGAGCAAAAGAGAGAACAATTTAACAATGCAACTTTACTTTTTAGAAGTTGTTTTTTATTGTAAGTTGTAAGGAATCAACAGACAATGCTCATGTATCAGCTAAATTCTACTAAAACCTATTGTTCGATTACAGAATTACTCATTTCATAATGCGTTCTTACAGAAAAGGCCTACACACACACACACACACACACACACACACACACACACACACACACACACACACACACACACACACAGGGAATCTGAAAGAGTAAATAATTGCAGTCTGTTTGGGAGGTGTACTGTGCTGAGACAATTGTTGTAAAAAGCAGATAAACAAAATCTCGACAGCATGACTTCTGTGAACCAAGGCCAAAATAGTTTCATCCAAGAAATCCACTAGTTCATCGATAGACCAAATCTGACTGATGATCTTCAAATGTTTCAGCTTCATATCCCTTTAAGAAAGAAATCTGGAGAGGCTATAGACTGACCAGGGCATCAAACAAACATCTAACTAAGCATACAACACTGAGCCAGACAACCGGTGGACAGGAGAGGAAGAAGCATTATTAACAAATTAGTTGACCGGGCCACAGCAGAATCCATGCAGCTTTAACCTACTAGACAAAACACAGCATACTTTGAGATTTTAATAGCCATTTACTGTACCCTGCATCTGCTGACTGATATTTAAACATTACCTCAAAAGAGCAGTTATACTTGTCAAATATATTAGTAGATATTTGCATAATGAATAAAAGCCTGCTTATATGTAGAGTACAGTTTAATATATAAAGTATAAATCAAATTATATTATAAAATTATATTGAATATATGCATTTAAATAAGTTACATTAATTCAAAAAAATGTAATACATAAATATTAAATTATTATTAATTTTTTTCCCACCTGTTTTCAAATCTCAGTGGCTTCATAAGACTTATTCGGGAGCATCTAAACATTCAGATATTTATTTCTGTATATGTATTTTTTCTTTTTTTGTCACTTTTTTCTGTTTTAGTCAGTCTGAGGGAGGCTCTCACCATCAAGTAGGGCGAGTTGCCATGGAGATTGCCTGCCTGCCCCGCCCCTGGGAGGGGCCGATTGGATGGGACCTGATGAGACACGAGTCAACAACTGTCAATCAAACACAGAAACTGTCAGTCAATCGCATTAACTACCAAGCAGCATACTGTTGTTATGTGTTTTGGGATATACAGATACTCAGTTAATGTGGTTTGTATTTACTCACCAGTGTACACTATAGCACTGCTTTTATGGACACACATAGACATGTAATCTAAAAAGGCTTAATGAGGGATTCACTCTAATGTAATATTATATGTTATAATTTAATATAATGTTTTATAACTATTGGATCGTTGTGCAACATATTTAAAAGCACACGTGTATGATTTACAGTACAAACTGATGCACAGCCCTTCTCCACTCCTTCCCTGCACTTCTGCTGTATGGCCACCAGGTGTCTGTCCTGCCACTGGTCTGTAAGGTGAGGCCGAGGCGTCAGTTTTAGGATTGGGTTCACAAGGTCAGTCACAATGCAGTAATCATGCCCTGTCCACAGGAAACCCTATTAGACTGTATCAGCACCTGAGCTGTATCACCTGAGCTCCTCTCTCAAGAGTTTTTGGGCACTTCTAGAGTTCTGATTGTCTGAGAACACCAGCGTTGAGTTTAGAGGGGTTCAACAGTTCCTCAAGAGGGGTCACCTGACTTACAGTGTTAAGAAGGGGTCACACATGGGTCAAAGGTAAGGTCACATTTGACTTGGTGACAGTGATTCTTTATTATTAAAAAAAAAAATACAAAAATACAAATTTATTTTAATAATTTTTATACATTTATTATATAAAGGGAGTTGAAATTATTGTCAAAAGTGAGGAAAATATTCTCATTAAAAACAGGGTCCCCATTGCTCAAACTTTTAAATATAAAAGGCCAAAAATCAAACTTGATTGAGGGCCTTGGGCCAAAAGTAAATGTTGTATTATTATTAACTATATTATAATAAAATGTATTTTACTTTTTTTTAGTTTCAAATTATTTTATACAAATTTGTTTATATTGTTTATAATAATAAAAAAAAAATTATAATGAAATGAAGAAGCTTCATGTCCCCCCCCCCTTTTTTTGTTTCCTTCCTTTTGTGATATGGCATGGCAGGTCAATTCAAAGGTCATCATGGGACAACTTTAGCTTGCAGGCCCTAGTTTAGGCATCTCTGATTTAAACACTTTTAAAAATGGAGAAAAAGCTATTAAAGTGAAATAAAAGTTTAATGCTAATCTATTATATATTTTACTATAATTAATTTTTTTTTTTATTTTATCAGCTCAGATTGCATACACAAATCTATGCATGCACATGTAACTATTACAAAACAAGTTTAGAAAACAGTGTTAGAAATCACAGAGGAAAACTGACAGTTTGAAACACATCCTCATGTGCATCACTGGTGTGAGTTAGTCTTTAATAGTGCTGCAGATCAGTTTGAGTTTTGTCAAAGGCTCTGGATTCTGCACTAAATGTTACTTCATACACATAATTGCAATCTGAAATTCCCTGCACTCCTCCCCTCTGAAGGCCGCCCGGTAATTACACACGCTCTGATAAAACCAAAAAATCACTATGAAAAAAAATAGATAGAGAGTAAAATACCATGGTTCCTCCCTTATAGAGACTAAATGAAATCGGAAATGTTTGAAGAGAATGCTTTTCATGCTAGACTCAAACATCAGCGAGAAAAGTTACAAGATACGAAGCAGCAAATCTCATTCCCTTCTCTGCCGCCTTCCCTCTCTGTTCGCCGTGATTGTGACGGCGGGGGGAATCGGACACCCTGCGCGCTGTAACAAGAGTAGGTCACTGTACACCATGATAAAATTCCCTCCTCCCTTCACCAGCTTTCCTTCTGACCAACCGCTCTTTCCTCGTCTCGCTCTCTCTCTCTCTCTCTCTCTCTCCTCTCCTCCCAACCCACACTTTTCCATTCCCTTCTTGCTTTTTTCTCTTGTCCCTCTCTCATACTGAATATCACTTTCTTTTTCTCTCTTCCACACTCTCTCTTTCTTTCTCCCCCCACTACCACCACTATGCTCTGCTTTCATTTCCATCTACCTTCCTTGATATCCGATCCGGCCTGTATTCTCAGCTTTCAGTTTTTACAGCTTAGGCTGCCTATTGCTGTATACATTCCTTTCTCCTCTCCCTCTCTCTCATCCCCCTCTCCGCCGGGGCAATCACCAGCACGGGGCTTATTTTACCATGCTGCACATGAAAGCAGACGGAGATGAAGGCAACACTGTCAGATGTCTCTTCTGTGTATCTCTCTCAGAGGTATAATCCTCCACAAGGCCACATTGTGTACAATTTACCGTATCTCTCTGGTTCTTTCTTTTTGCCTTTTTTCCTTTGTCTCATTTCTTGTAAGTAAGAGCAAAATTAAACAAAGATTTGTTTTAAACAGCACCAAAGCGAGGGACTCTTCATAGGCTGTGTGTGTGTGTGTGTGTGTGTGTGTGTTGGTGGAAATCTGATACGTGAGAGGGAGAAATTCATAATGCTCAGGTCTCAAGTTCTCACTGAGGCAATAAGAGAGAAGTGCAGAGTAAAACACAGATTGTATTTATACACACACGCTCTTTATGTGTTACAGTATGCTTTGTTTCTGCATGTCGGGAGTTTTTTTTACATAGGTACAGACCCTCAAACAGGAAGTGACTGTGAGAAAAGATTTTTCCTTCACCTTTAAAGAACAAGCAACTGGACTTCCTAAATTTATACGTACTTTTAGGAAAAAAGGAAAACATCTGTCACTGGGGTGATATCTTGAGGTACAAAAGCTAATAGGTACCTTATTTACTCCTAAATGGTACATATTAGTATCTAAAGTGAATATATTAGTACCTTTTGAAAGGGTACAAGTGACAGTTTTGCTCACAGTGGAAAGCATGAACTGAGTTTAAGAATGAAAAATGAGTGAAAGCTGGCAGACACATGTGATAATACAGCTGGGATGGAAGTATTCAACCTGGCTGTGATTTTCGCTCTGTTACTGACAACTGTTCGCGCATGTATCTCAAACCCCTCAAACAGACCCTTGCTCTAAACCTTCCTCTGGTTACTCTACACCGCATATCAAATTTAGCTTTGATTCCACAGAACCTGATCTGTGTCTGTTGACGCAAATGTTTGGGGAAAAGTTTTGTTTTGTCTCCATGGTTTTGCTGTTTCCTGTTTTTCATGTTGCGTGGGGCGTGACACGCGCACATTGTTCATCTGCACCGTTTGCATATGCATGGGACCACCGCCCTCAGCTGTGGCGGCATCTCTGTAGTCTGACTGTGGTAACTGTATGGGGTATCTAGGGCACCTGCATGTGTCCGGTGAAGATGTATGGGATGTTGTTGTATGGATGTAACCACGTATCCAGGATTAGGGAAACCAAAGGTAATAATTTAAGAACTAATCTTTGAAAAACCAATATTGCTGGACTACTATTTTAAATTATACACTCTTAAAATAAAGGGTCATTATTGGCATTTGTGGTCCCAGAAAGAACCTTTAATATCCATGGGAACTTTCCATTGCACAAAAGGTTTTTCTGATTATTTAAATGTTTCACATTAATTGGCCTAAATGGTTCTTTTAAGAACTGTCTGCTGAAAGGTTCTTTGGGGAACCTAAAAATGATCCTCTAATTTTTTAGTTAAAACATTTAAAACAGAATAACTGCCTTAAAAATATTCTTCATTATTCATTTTTGCAAAGAGGCAATTTAACTTGCAGAATCCGATCAGAGAGATCGCAGGGAGAAATTGTTCGTTGTGGTTGTAAAAATAAATAAAAACCTGTGTGTTTCAGGATAGATGAGGCAATTATGGTTAAACTTCTGTCAGTTATTTGAGAAGTTGCCATGATGAAGCATATCACTGTGAAATGCCATGCCTTAGTCCAGTTTGTACACTATAAAGGACAAAAAAGATTTACTTCAATTTTCTTAAAAAAAAAAATGTGTTTACAAACTATTGTACCACCCATTACCCAGTATATGTTACCAAAGAAGGTGGTGCCTGATCACCGGCAGTGTTTTGATATGGTGTATGCCTATGTTATCAATGACTATGGTGTATTATATGTTAATGTTAATGTATATGTAATAAATTCTGCTATATGTCTGTCATTTAATTTATTATGCATGTATAGGTAGTCTGTAAGATGAATATATATAAATATATTTATATGTTATATAAAAAAATAATCATGAGGTAAATTTCTGTTGCATGCTGTCTAGAGAGTCTGCCCTAAAATAGTTGTGTGGGTCAAAATGTGTTTTAATGGTCCTTTCTCTGTCAAAAGCAAGGCAGAGTTCAGCTTCATCCACAGCCCTGTGGTAAAATGACAACTCTAGGGATAAAATGACAGACTTGTGCCTGACTGGTACACACAACACCACTGACAAGGCCAACACTTACCACAGACCTTTGGAGATGAGCATAGTAAATTACAGAAGAAAACAAAGATGAAAGTGTGTGACAGATTTCAAGTTTTGGAAGAAATCACTGAACTGTGCACTAAATTCAATGTATTAAAGATGAGTAGTGCACAAGCTGTTATAAGCCACAGTCTTCAAACTGAGTTCTATAAGCTGCTGTCTACCTCACTCAGGTGACAATTTTTCAGCATCCTTCCATCTGCCCAACTCCACCTTTATTCTTGCCATATTTTAATCTCCAATTTAGTAACCCAAATGGGTATATTACAGCTTGAGTCGAGTTTTGTCCTCAAGGTCTCCATAAGAGTACAGAATGCCAATTCTTTTTTAACTTGTCATGTATATATTTGATAATGATTGTGACAGGTTTTTATTTGGTTTTTATTTACTTTTAGTACGTGAATGGAAAGAACATAATGGAAAACAAGCAAAAATGATTTCAGTAAATGGAAGATTCACACCGTTTGAGAACCAAAGTATTTGTTCCAATCCCTTTCTGACAAAAACTGACTGTACAAAAATTGATTCCTTATTAAAGGAAAGGTCAGCTGTGTCAAAGACAATGTAAACATGTTCCAAAGGCAGCGATGTATTTTCAGTTCAGTTCATTGAAGCAGCAAACCTCCTCAAAACTCAAAACTCAAATAAATAAATAAATAAATAAAATAAAATAAATAAATTAATAAATAAAATAATATCTTATTCAAGTTTTTTTTTCTTTTTGTTCAAATCAATTACATTTTACATTTTTTACCATTAATTACAACTGCAAGTAATATTCACACTGATAATAAATAACTTGATGAGGATGATCATTTTTTCAGTTTATAAATGAAAATTCAAAATCGATATGCAAAAACATCTGTGGTGGTGTAATGATCAGGAGACTGCAAAAAAAGAAAAAGGTGTCTTTAAAAGGCTGACATTCTTGAAACTAAATTTTCATTCTTTTTTATTATTATTATTTATAAAAACAGTAATGTTATTTTAATTTATTAAATATTTATTTAAAAAATTGTAATCCAAATCAAAGTCAGTGATGCAACCAACATGCATGCAGCTGTTTTGTTCTCCTTTTACATAAACAGGAAATGATATCACAGTAAGGGACCTCTGATGATTTTTTTTAATGAAAATGCAAGGATAGATGGAGTCAAACAGAATAACCTGAATGAAACGTCAAGATTCATAATTCAAAAATGTATAATAATCGTAAATAAATAATTTTATACATAACATAACAATTGACACATTTTTTATAAATAATGACTGACTAATT
The DNA here is from genome assembly GCF_018340385.1 of Cyprinus carpio. Classification (NCBI taxonomy): domain Eukaryota; kingdom Metazoa; phylum Chordata; class Actinopteri; order Cypriniformes; family Cyprinidae; genus Cyprinus; species Cyprinus carpio. The sequence goes on along the minus strand of NC_056609.1, from coordinate 19,613,980 downwards.
AAGAGGGTTCTGGCCCCTCAAACCCCTGATAATTCACATCTCGCACGTAACAGCTCCAGAATAAGTCAGTTTCTGAAAGGGCAGCACTGCATCCCTCTCTCTTGTGTGTGTGTGTGTGTGTGTGTGTCTTACGTCAAACTGAAAGATCGGTGGCTTTTAAGGAGACCAGGGAGACGCACGCGTGAATCTCCGCTACAGGTCGATCAATATCTGTCAAATTTAGAGCCCCGGCGGACCGGAGAGCCTCGCGCAGGTTCCAACAAATAATCACCGACAAGAAAGAAAGCAAACGGAGAAAATTCACCAAAGCCACACACGCGTTTACACTGACCGAAACACGTTATCAAATTAATAATAACAATAATTAAATGCGTCCCTGTATACCCCGATGGTGTTATCAGAATGAATGTAGCTTGATCTGATAAAGAGCACAGATAAATTCTGGCGTTTCCAAAACATTAGGCTGCATGGCAGCTGATGCAAACGCTTCAGACAATGAGCACCACAAAACCAGGAGACAAAGCGCCTGTGTGCGCCTTCAAAACATACGAACGCACCGCTCTGCTCAAACGAAACAAAAAAGTGAAAGAATCTCTTAGTTCTTAAATGAACCAAACTATGATTGCATATACCAAATACCCCAAAAGGCTTTTTAAATGTGCATTTGTCACGAGCAGACAGCGCTCAGTCAGTGTTGAACAGATGAACATCTGGAGTGACCAGAGCTTCCCATCCGAACAGCTGGACAGCTGCACCCTTCCAACATGTTTTCTATTTCATTATTGAGTTTTACTCTGTTCTCATGCTTTTGTGTTGCTTAGCAGAGTGATAGTAACGCGCTAGTAGTAGTAGTAACGCAGCAGTTTGACGCGGAGACTGACGCACTGGATTTTCCGTCAACTACAGTGGAGCCAACAAGGGGATTTCACTCTAGACCTTCTCGTAATGTGACTGTGGACATTTTATACTTTACGCGCAGATCATGACATAGAAAAGCACATAAAATATGTTTAAATAAAATCCATAATGCAATATAAACAAAATAGGTCATCTCAAGCACTGAAAAGCAAGTCTAGAGTGGTTTGGAAGGTGTGTGAATTAAGCTCAAAAAAGAAACGGGAGAAAAATAATGCCGACCTGTTCTGCAACCCAGAAAAAAAAAAAAAAAAAAAAATCAAAGTTAGCTGATTAACCCCAAACACCCAGCGTTGAATGAATCGGTTCTCTATATTCAGCCCGAGGGCGGAGCGGCGGTGCACTCAACGCATCCAAAAATGACAAGCCTTTATGGGCGCCAGTGAGAGAGAGCGCACGCACAACCTACCTTCATCTCTGCGTTAATTTCCCTCTTCACGGGGTGAGCTGGCTTTCTGCTCCTCTTGTTTTCCGGGGGTCTTCCCTCTTTCTCCATCTCAGCCATGTTTTCTTTAAATCTCTGTCAATATTTGGGGCACGGAGCGAGGCTGGGTCGTTTCAGAGTTGCGGAGTGGCAGCGAATGGCAGGCGCGTGAGAAGCCCCGGTGAAGTTGATGCTGCTGCTGCTGCTGTGGGCTCACCGTGCCCGGTAGAGTCAGCCATCTTCTGCCTGCTATTTCTCAGCGCTCTGAGCGTGAGCAGGATCGAGCCCTCTCGGAAAGCCAACCGAGAGGTTGAGAAAAAAGAGCGAGCCAGACAGGGGGAGGGGCCTCCACCGTAATTCTATACGGCCACGCTGATCCCGGGAAGACTATTTCCTCCCCAATTTTCCACAGATCGGTTTTCACTCAGGACTCCACGCGTGGCGGAGGTTGTAGCGCGATAGAAGTGAATAGGTGCCGTTGTCTGATGTGTTATCGTTCACCCCGCGCGCGTTATCAGCGCTCCGCAGGGGGTGCTTAATATTGTCATACAAGACAGTTAATGGAAATAAAACAGTCAAGGGGTCCTAATCATTTCCTTTTAATTAAACATCTTTGAATGGGTGGAATTATCATAATGGGTGTTAGTGTTTATGAGACAGATATCTGCAGGTAATTAAAACTCACTCTGAAGGTGTGTGTGAGTGACAGACTAAGACTTTACAGGGGCAAAACAAATGTGTTGCAAGAGATTAGATTTATGCCTATGTTACTTCTTAAACCCTGTGGTCCCACTTAAATGTCCCTAAAAACCCTCTTAATTTAGCTTTTCCGAGGTATTTTTTTCAGTCTCTCTCTCTCTCTCTCTCTCTCTCTCTCTCTCTCTATCATCATCATCATCATCATCATCATCTCTATTATTATTTTTTAACTGATTCATGAACTTTGACACAAACAACAAAATATATGGGAAGCATTTTCTTTTCATTTTATGAGTTTTTACATTTTTTTTTCACCTGCTGTCCTTCAACCCTATCAGAACAGAACTGAACCCATGTTGGGGTCATAATCTACTGGTTAAGAACCACTTTGGGGACATCTTGGAGTGCACAAAGAGGTCCACCTGCAACAAACAAATCACATCACTTCAGTATTAAGTTAAGGCTGCTCTCCATGAACCAAACTTTGGGCTCTGTGAGGAAGATGGAGCCTAAAAGTCTGGACAGAAAGAGTTAATGGACTTGTAAAGCTAGAGATGAAAGTCACATAGACTACATTTAAAAAGTCTTTCTCTAAAAAAGAGAATACTCTGTTTGATTAACCCTCAATAAATCACTCCCCATTTCCCTCCTCCTCGTTTTCTCTATCTCCTGCCCACTGGTGAATTGGCTCTCAAGCATGGCACATGTAGGGTAGGAGGCAAAAGACCTCCTCTCTCCTCTGGATCGGACCAGAGGCCGTCGTCCTTGAGAGCGTATCGACGTCCCGTCCCAGATCACTAGCAGATGCGCGACGGCCTGAATGAGTGCATTGTTTAGCACACACAGCTCTGGCAGCCCCTGCCGAACATTAGCCCATGATAAACAGTTACATTCTAGCAGGGATACTGTTACCCTTCTTGATACTAGAGGAGGTGCTTCAGCCCGTTTCTCTAACAGGCCAAACTGTGTTTTCTCCAGCGTGGATTGGCTTTCACTCCGATTCGATTCCATAGCTCTTAGCCTTGTGTATCAAGTGCAGAGGAATATGGTTTGTAAACACAAGTAAGGCTCTAATATGCAATGACAAATAAGATTAGAGGATGGAATTTGCATCTCTTGGGAAATGCCTGGTGGAAAAAGTGTGGTCATCAGACAACATCAGCCTTTTCTCATTGTAATCCTCGCTTGTTTATATTTTGTGTGTATTGTGCCTGCTCAAGTGTGTGTGTGTTGAGAAAATGCATGTGTTAGTGTGTCTCCATTTCAAAAAGATACTTATGGGATTTCTATGAGAGGGAAGTATTACAAAAGGAATTAAAAGTAGATGTAAAACAGCTGGATGCCGATTCCGTCATTGGTTCATGAAAAATAAACATTCATTTTACAATCACAGGGACAGATGAAGCTTTGAAAATGCAATATTCTTTCCCGTTGTATGTATAACAGTCTCATCCACCATAGCAGCTTCTCTTTATTTCACATGCACACCACAACTTAATTCAGAAACTCACCTTGTACTGTCTTTAAATGGGACTCGGATCACCCACAGAGTCTATGCAAAATACAACTCTCTACTCAAACACACAACAGCTGCCAAAAGAGGGTCAACCTTGCCTCCGCTCAGTTTTTTCAGGAATTCAAAAAGTACAAAACTATCATTTGAAAAGTACACACAAGTGGGTTTCCAGTGCAGATTGCTTTCAGTTGTTTAATAACTACACTATTGTCAATTTACCTTGGATGAATTTTATGCTTCTTTAAATTAAGACCACTGCTCTTTAATTAAACGGGGCTATGACAGAATTCTGTTGTGCATATCAAGCATGAAAAAAGCATATAAAAGCCAAACATATTATATGTTCTACAGTAACTGACTGTGATGTCTTTGTCATGTTATGGGGGCAGCTGTGGCCTAATGGTTAGAGAATTGGACTTGTAACCAGGAGGTCGCAGGTTCGAGTCTCGGTGCTGGCAGGAGTTGTAGGTGGGAGGGAGTGAATGAACAGCACTCTGTTCCACCCTCAATACCCCTGGCTGAAGTGTCCTTGAGCAAGGCACTGAACCCCCAGTTGCTCCCCAGGCGCTGGATATAGCTGCCCACTGCTCTGGGTGTGTGTTCACTTCTCACTGCTTTGTGTGTGCACTTGGATGGGTTAAATGCAGAGCATGGTATGGGTTACCATACTTGGCAAATGTCACGACTTTCACTTTAATGAATTCTTCTTTATGCACTGAGGTTTACCATTATACCACAAACTAGATACTACGGTTGAACAGGAACTTTCAAACATACCACAATAGCTTGCTGTCTTGGTTGCCTCCAGTTTTATCGAAGACAACTCTATAGAAAGACAAATGTTGCTTTCTGAAGTTTTGGTTTGATTAAATTACTTCATGGAGCACAACAGACCTCTTAATTACGTGATGATTACAGCTTTAATTTGTTAATTAATCATAAGTGACAACAATTGAAAGAATGACAAAGATTAGAACGAAAAGACAAATGAAGCAGTGAGCACACACTGTACTGCAGCAAATAAAGAACGACAGGTGAATTGAATGTGGATACCCAAAAAGCAGAGCTCTACTGCAGGAATCATGTAGCAGATGGTTGATTATTTAGGCGTTGGTATAATTTCATCGAGTGCCATTAGAAAGACTGAGTGGAGGATTTGTAAATGCAGTAAACATCCATTATTTAACCTGTGGAGATGTTTGCTGACAAATGAGCAGAACTTTGAACAGAATAAGGCAGAGGAAAGGCTGGCATATCAGAGACTCACAAAAAACATTCTAATAATGCACTACTTTTTTTCATCATTTATTAACCACAAAATAAGCATCTATAGACTAACCCGATGTCAAAAACCCATGAAGTGGCTGTGGAATGATCTGGAAATTCTCTGGAAGCCCTAACAAAAGGAGGAGGGTTTCATCAATCCTGTTTAGAAATTAAAAGTTGTTGGAAGTGCCATTATATCTGTGATGATGAGGGCATCTGTCAGAGTAACCATATAGACTTTTGGTAAATAACTTCTGAGACAGTTCACTGCAAAATAGGTGAGTGGGGAATCTGAGATTCATGTGCCATGTGTTGTTGATTAAAGTAATGCAACCCAGTCTTAAATAGAAGGTCGAATTGATTGAATTTCAAAGAGAGAGGAGAGCAAAGAGGCCCTTGATTTTTCCTTTCTGTCAGTCTCTGCCCACAGCAGCATGTGTGAATTTGTAATCAACAGTTTGTTTCTCCCTCATTATTCTCAAACCTATAGGTTCTTTTCATGTCTACAGAATGGGGTGGTGCAGCATTATGATTAACAAAAATTGCCAGATTAATCTTTGTAATGAGCAAGCCATGATCTTACAATCTTATACTCTTTATCTCAGGTTAAAAAGGGCCAAACATACATTGTTAATACAGATAAAATATATTACTGATTTACTTTACTGTCAAATGTATATAGTAGGCTAGTAAAATCTTAGGTTTTACAGATTTTATTTGGACAATTACAAACACTATCATGGTAACACTCATGGCACTAAAATAAAGCAATAAACAATAATTTAAGAAGATGTAATTTAAAACTCAACAAATATGAAGGGATTTCTGGCAATATCAATTTACGGTTTTTCACATTTAAAAATAAGATGACTTGTTTCTTTTTCACTTCTAAAAGTGTGTAAAATTATACAAAATGTCCTTTTAGGTTTATTACAGGTTTTTTTTTACCATATAAAAGTCAGAAAACTTATTGTTAACAAATTAACAGTTTTTTTACCTTAGCATTCAAGTAAATCTTTTACTGTTAAAATTATTAACAGTATTATTACTGTATTTTTTAATAATACTGACCTAAAAAAAAAAAAAAAAAAAAAAAAAAAAAAAAAAAAAAAAAAAAAAAAAAAAAATAAGTAAGAAATTTAATATTTTTAGTAATAATACTGTTAATAATTTTAACAGTAAAAGATTTGCTTGAATGCTAAGGTAAAAAAAACTGTTAATTTGTTTTAATATTTAATATTTTTTAATGATGTACGAGTTTCCAGAATCTTGATTAGTCTCAAGAGATGTAATGAAAGATGCACTGCAATAGAGTCAAATAGGATAGGACCAATTTACAAGTTTGACCCAAGGCATCAGTTTAACAGACTGAACTGGGCTGATGGTCTTAACATGTTAACCTCATGCAAGCCTACAACTGAGTTCAGTTGAATTAAAGTACATAATCATAAAAACCTTTCAAAATGAAATGTGAAATGTGTCAACTCCTTTCTGCTTCAAACACAGTAACCCTGAAAAGTAACTTCTGTCTAAGTGGTAACATTGTGGCCAACAACAGTGTCACCATCTGTTACAGGTTTGAAAATGTGAATTTCCCAACAAAGGCTGCAGTGTCAAAATACGAACATTATCCATCAATTACACAATTCAGACTGTGTTAAAAGTAACGTTTGACATCATTAAGGTACTTGCGCTTAAGTGAAATTCCCTCCTGGCTTTTAACAGTTGATACAGCTGAAGTCAACATTGTTATTCCATGGGATTTATTTGACTGGCGTGATCTCAGTATGGGGATTATCACAAATCCAGAATAATCACACTACAACATGCAATACAGAGTAGTGTTTCTCAACCGGTGGGTCACAACCCAAAAAATGGGTCGCATGTCTGTTCTAATAGGGTCATGCACAACAGACTAGACACAATGGTAAATGCAAATCCTAAAATGCAACTAACCATGTAATCACACATATTTAGGATGGCTTATCAACCTTTAAAAGGCAGGAGAAAACCCATAATTTCCATTTATCCACAGCTGTGAGTGTAATTAAAGTATTTTGCAGTATTTTGATGCAAATTTTTGTCACACAAACCAAATTTGGCAGATACCAGCTTGGAAAAGTTGACTGTGCCAAGAAGATTGTGGTGAGAACAATAATCCGCTGTTCCAGTCGACTAATTAAATAAAAGAAATATATTTTCTAAATTTTCAAACAGACTGTTTTTCACATTTCCTTCAGTTTGTTTTATTTGGTTTTGGTGACGAAGGGGTTAACCGCGCATTCTTTACGACAAGCCGTAAACTGATTCGTAAAAGATGGCGACCCGGTGCAGCTGTCAAAACGTGAGAGTTTAATGTTGTACAACTGGACACTCAGAAACCTGCACGGACTATCGGTTTGGACTAATGGACTTGCATTAACTAACGACCATCGCTCGATCAGTGGAGGCGACTTCTGTGTAAAAGAAGAGGATGTTTTCTTCCCTGAGGAGGTGACATTGGGAGGACAGAGGCTGCTGGATTTGACACTAAATAAGTAAAAGAGCGTGTCAGATCTCTGACGTGAACTTCAGTCTGAAAGTACTAATGAACATTCATACATTTAAATAACTGGTCTATTATTTTTTGGTTTTGTTTTTAAAATGGCTTGGAGGTCACGGCTCTCTTACATTGGATGGAGGCATCTAAGTATTTTTTCCAACCCATCTCCATCTAACTGGACTAAAGTGGTGTCTGATGCTGAGAAGATCGTAGGATATCCAACTTCATTCATGAGTTTACGCTGTTTACTCAGTGACGAGCTCAGCAATGTGGCCATGCATGTCAGGAAGCTGGTGGGAACAAAACACCCTCTGCTTAACACCGCCAGGTACTGTCTTACATTTACAGTATGTCTTCTTCTGGCCGCCAAGGTAGCTACAGTAGGTGTGATTCTTGAACAAATTCCTTCTGTTTAGTCGGATCTATTTAATCAATATGTCTGTCAAACTGGTTTACAAAACCAGTCTGAACAATTCGATCACGAATCAGCTCAAGCGGTTCTTAAGTTAGCTGACTCATTAAACTGAGACCCGAGAATTACTTTAATAAACAGTAGTTACATTAATAGCTGATTATTATAAATAAATGTTACAAATAAAACAATTGTTACAAATAAAAAACATACTGGAAAAATACGACAGTTTTATCAACACGCATATTAAACAGAGTTGTAATAAACAGAATTTTTTTAGAACGTACAATGATAGGCTAATAAATATTTGAGCACCAAAACAGCATATTAGGATGATTTCTGAAGGATCATGTGACACTGAAGACTGGAGTAATGACTGCTGAAAATTCAGCTTTACCAACACAGGAATAAATTACAGTTCAAAATGTATTCGGATAGAAAACGGCATTAAACTGCATTAAAATAATATTTAAAATAACAATATATAAATTATATCTGACAATACTACTATTTTATTGCATTTTTAACCAAATAAATGCAACCTTGATGAGCATAAGAAACTTATTAAAAAAAAAAAAAAAAAAAAACAACCCCAAACTTTTGATCTGTAGTATGGACAGTTTCATCAACATGCAAATGTTGAAACATAACTGATTGTAATAAATAGGAATATCATTACAATGTACAGACATTTTTCAGGTAAGATATTAATTTCAGTGCTTTATTGTAAATGCACATAATAAGAAACTGAAATGGGACATAAAAATGCTGTTTAACATATTTAACATATGCCATCCCAGTGTCAGCGACCATGAAGTGACGTGAAATATTTTTTTTGTTCAAATGAACCATTTCACAGAAATAAATTGGACTTACTGTAACCAACATGTATGTACATCTAATGTTCATGCGGCCAGTTAAAAAAACAAACAAAAAAAACAACATGAATAAGAGTAAGTTAATGAATATTGATAAGGTCACATTGAAATTGTTTGGTAACCTCTTTAGAATGATCTGGCATGTGACCCAGTTAATGTTAATAAAACCACGCCTTCAGTAAAGTAGCATTTCTTAACTGAGTTCGCGACTAGTGCCAGTATGCTATAATCTGCACTTCAGCCAATCAGTTCTAGCATAACCTGATCAATATTCATGATTCATATTCAATATTCACTCACTTGAGTATCACCTGCTTATAGGGATGCAGATCATTAACATAAGTGGCTCTCAGAGGACAAATTAAAAGACCACATGGAGCTTTATGAGTTTATACCCTGCAGGAACTGCTGGATATTCTGCAGTACCAAGCTGTTCTGTTTGTTAACTGAGAAGCAAAACAAGTCAAGTCACTTTAATAAATCAATAGGATGGTTGACGTTTTCTTGTAATCCCTCTCATTATAGTCCAAAATGTAAAGCTGTTTTATTGTAGCAAAAGTGTCTTTACTGCAAGTCAGTACATCTTTGTGACACCCCCATGCACCTTTATTAAGTAGGTTAATGAATAGTGAAAGAATGAAATTTAAATGACAATTCTTGTACAAATTGTACTTTTCAGGCTAACCCAGTTAAAGCATGTTCATTGAGCTTGAAAGGCTTGATAATGAGACCTTTGTCCTCTCCTAGGTCTACAGGTGAACGTAGCCTAATGCTTTTGCATCTTACTCCAGAAATCTCAGGTTCAGTTCTGGTTAGGGATGAATTAGAAATATGAGTTATTGAATTCACTTGAGTATGGCACTTAAAGAGATGGTTCACCCAAAAATGTAAATCCTGTCATTAATTACTCACCCTCAAGTCGTTTCAAACCCGTAAGACCTTCGTTCATCTTGGAACACAAATTAAGATATTATTGATGCATTCTGAGAGCTCTTTGACCCTCCCATAGACAGCAAGGGTACATTCACGATCAACGTCCAGAAACATAGTAAGGACATCAGTAAAATAGTCCATGTGACATCAGTAGTTCAACCGTAATTTTACGAAGCAACAAGAATACTTTTTGCGTGCAAAGAAAACAAAAATAACAACTTTGTTCAACAATTCTTCTCCTCCTCATCCAGTCTGCTGTGGCTTGCCTCCATTTTGGGGAGTATCACGACACATGAGCACGCTTCCGCTCTGTGTAAACAAAGCACTTTTTTATTTTTGTTTACTTTGCGCACAAAAAGTATTCTTGTAGCTTCATAAAATTACGGTTGAACTACTGATGTCACATGGACTATTTTACTGATGTCCTAACTACGTTTCTGGACCTTGATTGTGGTAGTAACCTTGCTGTCTATGGGAGGGTCAAAGAGCTCTCGAAATGCATCAAAAATATCTTAATTTGTGTTCTGAAGATAAACGAAGGTCTTACAGGTTTGGAACGACTTGAGGGTTAGCAATTAATGACATTTTTGAACTATTCCTTTAACTCCTAGGTTACTTCAAGGAGATTGACCCTGGAAGTAAAATACTTAAAAGTCACTTTGAACTAGCCAAATCAAAGCTGTCTCCCCCCAGTGGCTGCCCTTTGCAGTTCCAGAGACAGACAGCCAGCCCAATCTATCATACTGAAGATCAAGTGTGTTTCTGGACTTTTCTTTAGTATAGCACTATGTCTGCTTTTTACACTGCTGTGAGCTTTACTTTGTTGCTATAGATTAAGTCCATAAATTATGCTATGATGTGTGTGATATTAGCTTCAGGTGTTTTTGTGTAATAATCTGATCATATTTTGATCAGTTTTCAGTGACATCACAGTTTTTTACAGTCAGAATCAAGAGGCATAAATTGATTTTTTTTCTGAACCAGAATTTACCTACGAACACAAAATAGGATTTACAAAATAAAAACAAGAAAATCCCTTGTTCACCCAAATGTAAAATCCTGTTATTATTTACTCACGTTTATGTCGTTTCAGACTCGTATGATTTTATTTCTTATGTGGAACACTAAAGATGATATTTTGAAGTTGGTAACCAAACAGTTTAGGTGACCGTGAACTTCCATTGTATGGACAAAAACACATAAACATCATCTTTTTTTTCTAGCTCTATAGAAAAATAAGGTCATACAGGTTTGGAACAACATGAGGGTGAGGAAATGTTGACACAATTTTAATTTTTGGTTGAACTAACCCTTGAACTTTTCACCTGAGCGCTGTCCAACTGAATGACATACAGAAAGTTTTAAGAGGAAATAAAGACTGAGTGTTTGTGTGTGTGCATTTGGTTTTCGAGAGAGAGACGAGTTTGGAAACCTAATCCTGCCCATCCAGACGACAGTGCTGGAAACAGTAGCCCAAGGGTGTAATAACCTATACACCTAAATCTGATATGACACTCCATTTGGGAGGGGACCCTGTCTTCTCCCCTCAGCGTCAGTGCAGATTCAGCCGTCTCCTAAGACGCGCCAAAGATATTTATATGCACAATTGCAGGCTGGCGAGTCAGCCAGTGCCAGCTCACGTTCCGCTTCGCCTTTCTGTTCATTCTTAAAAAAAAAAAACACAGACCTCAGCGAAGTTCAGAGCAGTTTGCGGTTGCGGTAAGATCTTGCGGAGATGTCCGTGACACGTCAGGGGAAGACCTTCACAGTTCCACACACATACAGATGCCCTGTGACAGGTGTTCTCAGTGAGGTCCTTGATGGCAGGGGTTTTCAATCGTTTATATGTGGACCCCCAAATATAATCATCCTCATGCGAGGGACCCCCATCCTAAATTTAAAAGGCATCTATATGGTTTCTTGTAGGAAGACCTAATTTCTACTGTATAAAATAAATATTATAAATATGTCTAAAATATTATTCGGAAATTATGTAGTTTAAAAAAAAATCATACTCATTATAGTAATGCACTGTATTATTTATTCATTTACTTTAATTTATTTAAATATCCTTTTTTTCTACAGACCCTCACTTTGAAAACCTCTGCTCTTTGGCACTTATTGGGGCCACCCGTAATAATTTTGTGCCAGTCTACATTTAAAGCGACAACCCAGCTGCATACACACATAATATTCCAGACGAACAGAGTGCAGTGATGTAATGTCACATTTTCCCTATGACATCATTCGCCGTGGCGTTTTGATTGATATTTACAGCTTTTTTTCCCTTAGTTGTTAGGGGCCATTCACATATGATGTGCCAATACGGTAAAACAGCTACAAGTTGAGTTCAGCGTATTTTTAAAAAAAGACATGTTTATTACTGTATCTCCTACAAACTATTGCGAATAAAAACTATTCAAAATGCTTGTCTATAAACATGTTCGTATGCTTATAAATATGCAAATATGCTCATCCCGCCCCCAGAGTTATCTGATTGGTCCATTTACATTTATGCACAGACATTCATCCACCTGTATCTTTTAAAAAAAACAAAACAAAAACAAAACAATGTTTTAACCTCACATAGCAACTTAGAAATTCACTGCTCACAGTGGAAGATGCGGAGAAAAAGACAGAGACCCTATAGGGGACAAAGACATCCATCTAGTACATGTTTTCATTGGCTAAGCAAAAAACACTGTTGTGTGTGAACAGCCCCTTTGAATGTTTCACACATATTAAGTGTACTTCACTGCACACTCCTTATTCGTGAGGGTCATAAACACTTTCCAGCTGGTCTGTAACGTTCCATCACTCTTTCATTCCCTCTTTCCAATCATTTCTCATCACCACTCGTCTTGTTTTAATGACTCCCTGCTCCTCCCTTTGCAGTAGAGTGAGTTTGTGATTTAATGATGTGTGTGTTTGTGTGCATGTTTTGAGGCGCAGTTTCTGTCTGATTGAGTAATGGTGTGTGTGTTTCTGGGTGGTGGATGTGACCAGATTATTTCAGATCGCTGTAGTTTGACCTTTGTGTCGGTATGTTTTTAAAATGTTTGCTGAAGCCATTGTGGCTGGTGGACAGGAGGATGTTAAAAACCTGATTGTTCAAGGGGATGGTCCTTTATGTGGTATATATGAGCACTGCATTTACATTGAGTGCGAGAAATCAAAAATCAGCTCATTATAAAAAAAAAACACATGGAAAAACATGTTTACATGATATTTTGAAATGATCTTTTTTTAAACATAGACATGCAAAAAAAATTGATACACACACACAAGCTAAAAATACTACATAAATACTATAATAGTATATAAATATACTGGCCACAAGAAAACTGAAATCGGAGTAATTTGGGTGTGGTGATCAGGTTTCGCTTAAACCATTTATAACCTTTACCTGATAAGAATACATTAAGGCATTTACATGACCTACACAGTATTGGGTTATTATTAAGCATAGTCTATGTAAGATGATATATGTAACCACACTCATTGGTTCTCCAGTTATCAACTACTTTTATGTATTTCCAGCTCTTGGATATATTCCTCGTTTGTACCTTAAATGTCTCCAGTCTCTCCTTTATTCTTTCATTCTGTCATGATATGTCCTGCCCACCCCTCTCTCCCTCTCTCCCTCCCTCCCTCTCTCTCTCTCTCTCTCTCTCTCTCTCTCCTCTCTCTCTCTCTCTCTCTCTCTCGCTCGCTCGCTGGGCTGTTTGGTAGTGGGCGTGTCTGGGTGTCATCTCATCTCGATTACCACAGTTGTGATTCATGACAAGTGACTCTCTGCCTGGAGATGGGATTACAGCCCTTGTCGTCACTGGAACTGCATTGTGCCTCATTGCCCGGCAACCAGAGACGATTGTAGCCCTGGAACACTTGTGATATGTACATCCTGCATGACCTGCACACTACATTAGATTAATATCAGTCTGGATTTAAACTTTATATTGCTTTGTCCTCACTGTGCACGCAGAAGCAAACATACAGATCCAATTTGCCAATGGAACTCTCAGTTGGTGCATTTTAATGACTCTGTCACTCAGACAGTTCACTTTCGCATTGATACAGCTCAGATGACTCACTGAATAGTAGGTTATCATAGAACTATAGGGCCGTTTACAAAGAACACGTTTTTGCATTCCACTGCAGTGCTTTTCCCTTCACTAGACAAATGTGTTTGACCTGTGTGCTTATGTGTATTGTTTTTTTTTTTTTTTTTTTTTTTTTTTTAACACGTTCTAAAAAATATGGCACTTAAGTGAGAAAAATGCAACTTGCCCAGCATCTTGTGTTTTTAAAAACAAAAATGTGTTTTATGTGAATCATTCCTTAGGGGACTGTTCACATAAAACACGTTTTTGCATTTTACTGTGCTGCTTTTAAATTCTTCAGTCATGCATATTTTGAAATGTCTCGGAAGGCCATAACCATGTCTTGGACATAGGGATATCCCGGTATCAAATTTTCATGTTGCGATTAATTGCCAATGCTTTTATCACGGTATATGGTATTATCACAGTTTTGAAATTTAGTTGAAAAAAAGTGTTGTCATAATACAGTATAACAGGTTTAATAACTTTTTTTAATAACAAAAATAACGGAACATTTAGCATTTAAGTGCAAAAGAATTATAAAGACCAATAGTTATCACTTTACAATAAAGATCTGCATTGACATTCACAATGAGCAATAGCTACATTTTCTATAGAAGTTATTAATCTTTGTAAAAAAAAAAAGTGTTATACATATATATTAGGTCATTAAATAACACAGGTGCAACTTTTGATTTTAACAATGTATTATTAAATATCGGAATTACCTTAGATTAATGAACGTTTAGAAGTTTATGTTAAATAATGAATTAAATACTGTTAACTAATGAAGCTCTAATGTAAAGTGTGACTGCACAATAAAGAATTTGTTTTTGAAGTAACTAAAGTCACAGCTTCATTGTTTGCAGAGAGAGATGCACAGATAGAGGAGATTCACACACACAACTGAGTTGGGGGGGGGGGCCAGTTTGGCCATTTCTAATTATTGTCTATGGTCCTGGAGTGTGATAAAGTTTTTTTTTCCCCTGACGTAAAACGGGTTCTGCGTAAATGGTCCCTTACTGTGTTCTTTTTGATAGCAATGTTAAAAAGGTTAGTTTCAAGGTCAATATTTTTGATTTTACACCTTGTTGTAAAATGTAGTATATCTGCAACAGAGTTTCATATTTTTGCCATAAATATTTATTTAATTTAATTTAGTTTGAAATATAAAAGGAGTGCAGGATGCTCATTTAGAAGGAAAACAAATATTAAGTTTTATATTATGGGTAGTCAGCTGTTTTCTCACAACTTCCCTTTAAAAATGAAGTGGGATTTTAAAAAGTGGTTCTTTATGCAAGGGAATGGTCAGTTGAAAATGAAAGATTTATTAAGTGTCTCTAAAATGATCAAAATGCAAAATATTTATTTCAGAGGAAAGAGGCCTTTGGCCATTTTTGCTACTGTGTCCTTAGGAGGCAATTATAAGAAAGTTATTTGTATTATATGTATATTTTACACAGATAATAGAGCCGAGTAAAGGGTCTGTGGGGTTGGACGCCTTTTCACAGAACCAACCACCAACCGTCATGCAGATGCAAATTAATCATGATGTTGAAAGGCAGACTAGCTCATAACAGCGATGACCTCTGCCTCCAAGACCCCCTCGTGGAACTGTGATTAACAAGCCCGCGAGTGTCTTTGTGTGTCTGTTTCCTCCTCTGTAGAGAGAGAGAGAGACAGTGAAAGATGGAGAGATGGGAGGTGAAAAGAGGGCGAGATTGTATGAGAACGACAAGCTGGCTCGTTAATATGACATTGTGCATTTCATTTAAACACAATTAGGATATGGTGAGGCTGGACAGTCACACACTCAATCACACACACATAATAGAAAATTTTTATTTTCCTAAAGTTGCCAGATGACAGTATTAGTCAAATTTTAGTTTTAGAGGGCATTCAAACAGAATACGTTTTTGCATTCCACTGCGCTGCTTTTTTATTTCTGTATGTAAAAATGTGCTAGATGGATGTCTTTGACTGTTGGTTTCTCGTCTTGTGCAAGACATGGCATTTTAAAAACACATACAGATTAAAAGATCAACTTTAGACCTTGCAATTTTTTTCATTTCACAACCTGCAAATATGTGTTCTGTTTGAATAACCCTTTTATTGAACTAGATTTTTTTTTTACATTTTGTGAAGAAATGTTAGTGGTTTTTGGTTCTTGCATGTGTGGAACTCACTAGGTGTTGTAGGTTGCTAGGGCATTGCCATGTGTTTGCTAAGGTGTTCTGTGTGTGTGTGTGTGTGTGTGTGTGTGTGTGTTTCTATGTATGTACAATCTCATAATAATTCCATCCAAGTGTTTTTAGGGCACTACTATACCTTCTGCCTTCTCGGTAGTTGCTTATAGCAGTCCATGTGATCCTCTGTGGTTGCATTCTAATGGCATAATACAGTTGTCAATCCAATCACACATTTAATTTTAATTAGGTTCCACCAAATTCCATCAAAATTTGGTTATGAAAATGTATTTCATCACTGTCACTATGGTTACAGGTGGTATTAATGGGATTCACTTTATTAATTCTTTCACACAGACAGTATTCAAGCTGTTCCTGGCCAGGAACAAGATATTTTGAGAGTCACACCTGCTAGTAAAAACTGTTGTCAATTCTAAACTGTGTGAATATACTCTGGTCATTAGATGCATCTTGAGTCCCTCCTTCAATGCAAGTCTATTTATTTTAAGTCTTTTTTATCAAGAGATTCAGATCCAGACCCATGTTGACCTTCTACAAGAAATTTGGAGTTCAGTGGAGTTTTCTTGAATTTTTAGGCAGTTGTAGATATTTGATAAGTAATATATGATCTTGATTTATTTTATAGAACAACATACAAATGAAAAAAATAGTTACTTTTTTATAGTGGCTGTTCTTATATGCCTTAAGTGCGCATATCATTTCAGTAATTCAGTGTGTCTCATCAGCAGTGAGCAGAACACTGCTTTAAAGCAGATCCTGGTTTAACTCTGCAGTCTCTAGCTGCTTTTGACCATTATAGCTCTTTAATTAGCTGATGAATCACATTTCTGCTCTTCATAGAACCATTATTTCTTATTCTGAAGGGTCTGATGGGGAGTCATGGCCATCAGCACAGAGTATTGACCAATAGTTAGCCTGACTCATTAATGGATTTCACATAGGACTCAGTGAAAATGTGCAGTTGATGTTGTTTTCTTGGAACACTTACATGTATTTTGGAAAAACTACAGGAAGTTGTTTTGTTGATTGTTCTTTTTTGAAATATTGCCTCTGTACTCAGGAAAAAGTACTAACTTATAATAATAATGATAATAAAAATACATTTATATCTAATGTGTTAACATATTACTGTTCAAAAGTTTGATGTCAGTAAGATAAAAAAATAACACTTATTCAGCAAGGATGCTTTAAATTGATCATAAGCGAAAGACATGTTTAATGGTACAAATGATTTCAAGTAAATGCTGCATATTAAGCAGCTCAGCTGTTTTCAACATTGATAATTAAAAATGTTACCATATTAGAAATATTTCTAGAGGATGTTGTGACACTGATTTATTTTCAGAATTTTATGCAGTTAAAATATATAAAGAAAATATATATGTTATGTGATATTTATTTTTTTTTTATTTATTTTTTTTAATAGAGGATTTGTGTACGACAGCCGGAATAATCTACAGATGCGAGGTCTCATTGTGTTGCTGATGTCCAAAGCAGCTGGTCCATGTCCCAGTACCAGTGACCCGATTCATGACAGTATGGTCAGCGGCATCTACCCCAGGTAACAATACTTTTCTTTCTATTTTTTACGGTTTATTTATTTATTTATTTGTTCTCAGGGCTATGGGACTCTAACAGCTTGTAGCTTTGGCTATTTGTGAGAAATGACTGCTACCACACACAGGCTTAGAGAAAGTGAGAGAGGGAGGGAGAACCATCAGAAAGATGTTTGAAAGACAGCAAGAGAAAAGAATATGGAGAGGACAAGGACTGTTTGTGTTATGTATGGACATTGCTAGTTTACACATAACAAGTCCATAGACTTCATATTTGATTCATGATCTCTTAGGTCTCTAAATTATCAGCTTAATTAAAAATTTGTTGAAACACCTGCTATACACCTAACACATAACTTTGCATCCTGCCCTCTATTTAATAATTAATGCTTTGTTTTTAATAAATAACACAACTACACCAACTGCATATTTTTGCAGTTTGAGAATTCGGTCCTCCTCAAATGACAGCTCCACATTTTCACTATATGAAAGTGACGTGACATGTGGCCAAGTATGGTGACCCATACTCCGAATTAGTGCTCTGCATTTTATCCCATCCAAAGTGCACACACACAGCAGTGAACACACACACGGTGAACACACACCCGGGGAGCAGTTGGGGGTTCGGTGCCTTGCTCAAGGGCACCTCAGTCGTGGTATTGAAGGTGGGAGAGAGCACTGTTCATTTACTCCCCCCACCGACAATCCCTGCCGGTACGAGACTCGAACCCGCAACCTTTTGGTTACAAGTCCGACTCTCTAACCATTAGGCCACAACTTCCAAATATGATATAAAACACTTTTTTTATATATATACAATTAGGTCCATATATATTTGGATACTGACACAATTTTCCTAATTTCATCTCTGTATGCCACCAGAATATAATTAAAAATAAAACAATCAAGATGAAATTGAAGTGCAGACTTTAAGCATTAATTCAAGGGGTTGAACAAAAATATAACAAAATGCTTTGGAATTACAACCATTTTTATACACAGTCCCCCCATTTTCAGGGGCTCAAATGTAATTGGACATATAAATATAATCATAAAAAATGAGAATGCTTTGCAAGCAGTGACTGCTTTAAGCCTGGAACTCACAGACATCACCAGAGACTGGGTTTCCTCCTTTGTGATGCTTTGCCAGCCCTTTTTCTACAGCTGACTTCAGTTGTTGTTTTTTTATTGGTCTTTCTGCCTTTAGTTTTATATCCCTGTACACTTCAGAATTCTTCCAGCTGCTTCTGTCCTCTGTCACATCATCACCAAACACCAGTAACCCAGGGCCACTGGAAGCATTGCATGCTTATGCCTGCACACTGCTCCATCATGTTTCACGGGTAATGTTGTATGCTTTGGATCATGAGCTGTTCCAAGCCTTCTCCATACTTTTTTCTTCCTGTCATTATTTTACAGGTTGATCTTAATTTCAGCCGTCCAAAGAATGCTTTTCCAGAAGTGGTCAGGTTTTTTTTTTTTATGTTTTTTGGCAAAGTCTAATCTGGCCTGGTTTGCAGCTTGTATATTTGCTCTCGTGAAGTCTTCTCTTGATTGTAGACTTTGACATTGACATGGCTGCTTCCTGGAGACTGTTCTTCACTCATGGAGAGGATCCTCTGATCATCCACCACTGTTGTCTTCCGTGGACGTCCGGACCTTTTTTATTTTTTTTTGCAATCTTTTTTTTTCTCCGAATATACCAAACTGTTGATTTGGCCACTCCTAATGTTCCTGCTATCTCTCTAATGGATTCATAGCAACAGCTTCCAAATGCAAATAGCACACTTAGAATCAACTTTAGAACTTTTACCTGCTTAATTTATTCATGCATGTACATGAACACTTAGAATCAACTTCAGAACTTTTACCTGCTTAATTTATGTGGAAATAACGAAAGAATAGCCCACGACTGTCCATGAAACAGCTTTTGAGTCAATTGTCCAATTACTTATGGTCCCTTGAAAAAGGGGGAGGTACATATTAAAGAACACCAGCAAATTAAAGCTGTGTTGAATTGACTTTACCCGCATAAACCTTAGACAATATAAATTAAAACATATAATATATGTCTAATGACTAAAAAATCTGTAAACAGCTAAAATAATAAAAATTTATCCTGTGTCCAAATATATTTTGACCTACAGTAACTGTATTTTGTCTAAAGATTCAGTAAACTGTTTCAGGCTTTACAGGGTTTATTTTTCCCTCAACAGATAATTTTAAATGATCTGGTCTGGTGACAAATGCATTTTTCAAAGTACAAATATCCCATGCAGTCTCTCAAGGTCATGGAAAGTCATAGTAATTGCAAAGGAATTGGCCAAATGTTGTTTAAGCAATCAAAAAATATACCATTACCTTCTCTGCTGCTCTGTGGAAAAGGCTTTTCAGTCTATGAAACAAATCTAATACACTTGTGAGGTATTATATTACAGCGGACACTGTTTGTTAAAGTTGTCTTCAACTCTTTAAATAATGTTTGCCTGCTGAAATCCACACCCTGATGAAGGATCTTCAAGCCGCAATGCGTTAGTTGTGATTTTTAAAGTTGTGGCTGTATTTTAATATAGCCGTTTTAATATCATACCTCAATTATTTTGTTTTAAAGACCGCCGTCAGTTTTAGATATAGTATAGTATGTCAGCTTTAGGAGTTTAGCATGTCACACCGCAAGACATGTCAACTTCCCAAAAGTATTCAATGTCAGCATATAAGTGCTTGCTTGTGTGTGTTCGGAGGTGGGAAAGGTGGAGAGAGATTAATAAAAATGAAAAAAAGAAAAAAAATTCTGGGCATCAGGTTTAGAGAAGTTTTTCATTTGGACACCTTGAAAGCTACAGGCTGCTGAAGATTATATTTCGGAAACAAAGAGGTTCACATTTCATCTGAGGCCAATTAGAAATGTAGCCTTTTTCTCTTTCCATAAGTGAAAGTGAAAAAAGAGCATGACATTTGTTTTTAAAATGTAGCATTGAATTCGCAGAGAACAAGGTGTATTGGAAAATCTAAGATCTATGGTAACCGTGTTGCATAGACAGATCATCGGAAACAGGATATGAAAGTGTGTAGGGTAAATTATGTCCAGTTAAGGACAAGAAATTGACACACGCACACACACTTGTGCATCCACTTCACTGCTGTGCCTCAGAAGGACTCTTGCTCTAAACAGGCTGGTGTGTGTGTGTGTGAGTTCTTTGGCTGCAATGCCAGGGAGTTACCAGAAGCGGCTGTTGTACTTGGCAGTGTGTGTGTGTGTGCATAAGCTGTCTGAATGAACTCTTTCTCTCTCACTGAGTGGGGAAAGAGAATGTCAAAGCAAGTGAGAGGAGGGACCGGCACTCATCGCTATACTTCTCTGTTTTTTCCCCTCATTTTCTTGCTTCTACATCCCCACGTTTCCCTCTAAACAGGAAGTGACCTCATAGTTCCACAGCTGGGAAGGGGTGTCATGGAAACAAGATGCCGATGTAGTTGCCCAGAGACTTGTAAGGGTCAAGGCTGACCCATTGTGGGTGTGTGTGTGTGTGTTAAAAAAGGGTGAGGTAAATGATGGTGAAGCATGCACACACACAATTACCCACATTTAAAGGGATATTTTACCCAAAAATGTCATTATTTACTCCTGTATGACTTTACTCTTCTTTGGAAAAAAATAATTTAAAAAAAAACATCCTGTCCTTTCTTATATAATAAAAATAAAATAAAACAGAAACCTAATAAGCTAAACAAAATAAAACCAAAAAAAATAACAGGTGTGGTCCATATGACTTATGTGCTATATTCTAAATCTTCTAAGTAGTCCCAAATTTAAAAGAGAAGAGAATGATGTCAAACATACATCTGAATTAATCAGACATTCTTCTGAATCTGATCTTTTTCAATGAATGTGATCTAGTTTATGAATGAATCATGCTGAATGATTAATTTACAATTCAGCTCACTGATTAATAGATAAAGAAATAAGAGAGAAGTAGCAACTCTATGTTCATGAATAAGACGTTCTTCTGAATCAGACCTTTTTATTGCATCATTTGATTTGGTTTACAATGAATGATACATTTACAGTCTGACTAAACTGTTCGACTAACTGACAAATAGATAAATATATAAAATGAGAAGTAGCAAGGATTTGTTCATGAACCAGACATTCTTCTGAATCAAATCTTTTGATTCAGTTGATCTGGTTCACAGTGAATGATTAATTTACATTCGGATTGAACTATTTCATTCACTGATAAACATATAAAGAATCAGAGATTCTTCCCAATCTTATTTTTTCAGTGAATCAGTGTATCCGGTTCACAATGAATTATTACAATTGGACTGAACTGTTAAACTCAATGATCTGTTAACAGTTTACTAGAGGGGAATTTACATATGAAACACACATTATCTGGACCCCTTTATGATTTTATTATTGTGCTTTCGAGCAGAAGAAATTTTAAAGTACTCCTTGTGTGTTCAGCAGAAAAAAAGGAAGTTATGATTTGGAATGACATGAGGATGTGTAAAAAATATACATGTCTGTGGTAGTTATCTCTTTCTAACATTCTAGCTTTTTTCTTCCTCCCTGTCTGTATTTTTCTCTTTCTATGTCGGTCGTCTCTCTTTCCTTTCAACTTGCCTCTTCCCTCCCTGCTTCGATGACACCTTTCGCTCTCTCGTTCCTGGTTAGAGGTGTGTTCGATGGTGGTGATGGATGAATTGCTGTGCTGCTCTCCTCCTCCTTGACATGCAGCATTTGTAAAATGTCCCATCGAGTCATTTTCTCTCTCTCTCTCTCTCTCTCTCTCTCTCTCTCTCTCTCTCTCTCTCTCTCTCACACACTCACACACACACACACACACAGTGTTGTGAGGTGGATGGTAAGTGTGTGTGTTCACTTCTGACAGAAATGCTCATGGTTTGGGGGTGTGTGTATGATCGCATGCATGCACGAGTGCATCTCGCTGAGAGAGACGTCTGTTTGAATGATTGCTCAACAGTTCTTTTAAGGGACGTGTGGAACACGAGTGTGACATTCAGCAGACTTTGGCTGTGTCTGAAAGCTGAAAATAAGCATTGTAAAGTGTCCATGTTTGCTCGGTTATCTCCTAAAGTCCCCTTGAATTTGATTTAGATCATTAGACATTGTGACATCCTGGATGTCTCATTCTTAAGGTGGTACATGCAAAATGTTTAGTCACTATCTGAGTTTCCATTCACAAATCTTAATGCAAATTTTAGGATTTTGCAAAAAAAAAAAAAAAAAATGCTGATTGGAAACACCAACATAAAAAAAAATGCATAAAAAATGTAAAATTTTACATTGACTAATTCGATAAGAAGACATGCACATATACTATGATGGAAAAACAAAAAATCCTAGATTTGCGTGACGTGACAGAATAACTGCATTCTTTTTTATTTTGCAGCAATTTCCTGAAAGAGATGGAATCGCTGATTTTTATTTGCAAATTGTTTTTGCAATATTCAGATTTTTCGCAAGTTGACGTTAAGGTTTATTTATTTTTGGTTTATTTTTTTAATGAATTTTTTAATCTAATTAATTTGACAAACTTAATGAGTGCAGATGTTCCACTAAAAATATTTTTTTTTTTACGATATTAATTCTTTTATTCAGCAAGGATGCATTAAATTGATCAAAAGTGACAATAAAAACATTTATAGAGTTACAAATAATTATATTTAAAAAAAAATCTGTTCTTTTGAACTTTCTATTCATCAAAGAATTCTAAATAAAAATGTACACACAGATGTTTTCAATGTTGAAAATAATATGAAATGTTACTTGAGCACCAAATCAGCATATTAGAACATATTGTGACACTGCATATGAAGACTGCAGTAATGACTGCTGAAAATTCATTTGAAAATATATATAGATATAGAAACAGTTATTTTAAATTGTAATTTACCCCAAGTTACCCCATCTTTGAACTATATCCGTTTTGCCGAACACACAAACCTAAGGTCCTTGCACACTGAATCCCAAATTTTCATATGCGTTTTTTCGTATTCGTCTTCCTAAAAATTCTTCAGGCACAAACACCTCTCAAAATGCTTGCTACAGATGTGGAAAACACAGAAAGTTAAACCCAATCAGAATTTTTTTATGACAGACAAAAGTTTTGGAGGCAGTGTGTAAACGTGATTGACGCAACGCGAGGTCGTATTTATTTTTTAACGTGCAAAAATTTTGGAAGAGAATTTCGAACTTGGTATGCAACATTTAGAGACTTCTTTCAAAAGCATAAAAAAATCTTACTGAACCCAACATTTTGAAGGCTATTAATTTTTAATAGATATATGATATATACTGAATAGAGCAGACTGAACAGAAGAAAGAGTCTTATTTAGTGCTGGTAGTTATATAGGTGGTTTCTGTGGTGGTGTTGTGTGTGTGTGTCTTGTGTTAAGAGTTGAACTCACATTATAACGAGTTAAGAAGCAAAGCCATTTCTGATCTTTCATTAAAACATCTTGGCTGAGATAGTGACAGTGTGACAGATTTAGTGATGCTTTTGGTCAACTGAAATCTTGACCTCTAAGGTGATCTGCTGTGAGCTTGCAGGCACACGCTCCACTGAGCTTCAGGGTTAAATTGGCAGAGAAATTGGAGCAGACAGAGAAAGGGGGCGTGTCAGGGGGGTGGAACCCCTCTGCACCATGGCATCAGTTGCTATGCAACTGAGTTTTGAGGCTATTTATACTCCCTGTGTTGCCCCTCCCACTGACTTCAAAAAAACATAGACGGCATAGCTGCAGATTTGGGGGAAAATTAGATTTCGATTCAACTCTGGCTGTCTGCACACAGCCAAAACACTGCAGCCAGTCCAAGGATGAAAGAGACAAAGACTATAGAAAACTATTCATTCAAAAACACTAGTTACAAATATTTCCACTTTTACTAATGAGTGGTCAAATCAGCAACTCAATACTGGCAGCTGCAAGGTGTTGAGAAGGACACACACACACCTTGGCCACATTTACACTGCAGCTAAATGTGGCCCAAATCTTTTTTTAAGGGACTGATGAGAACTTTTAAATGTGGCATTAAAATAGTCAATTGCTAATCTGTATTAAATAAATGGAGCCAATTATTATGAACCTGATGTTCCGTGGAGGCTGCCGTGAAATTACACATCAATTAAGAACAAGGGCAAGGAGGCGGAAAAGGGCCTAAATTGTATTATTGGCATTCTGTGGACTCATTGTCTTCCACGCTAATGGAAATGAAGCATGTCAATGATGGTGAATGATTATGAATGATAAAACCTGCATTATATTAGACTGTTCACACTGTATTTTTAATTTTTTTAATTTATTCTTAATTTTGTGATTACATTTTATTTTTGCATTTGTAATGTATTTGTAATTAATTTATCAATTTGCTATTTTATAAAACTGAATTAAAATGTCATGAATTTTTTTTAAATGTATTTGTTTTTATTTATTCTTTTTCATTTAGTTTATTTTTCAGGTTTAAAATTTAGTTCATTTTTACTTTTTTAAATAAAAAAATGTCACATTTAAAGCACTTTAGGGCAGTATTTTTAAATTATTTATTTATTTTTAGTTCTTTTTTATTTTAATTAAAAATGTCACATATGATTTGGGCTGTTCATAGTATCATTTATAAAAACAGTGTCATGTGTGAACATAGCCCTGAAGGCTTTTTCAAGGTCTGAGATCACAAACCTGTTCTAGAAAACAACTTTTGTTATGCATTTATAGTCAACATAAAATGCCATTCACTATTCACTATGCATTTTGCTTCCATAATCAGATGCATTTCTGAGTTAAACAGGATATTCATTGAGCAAAATGTTGGGTGGGACTTCACTGCATCCATCAAGATTGATTAGGTTTGCAAAAAGTGGATGTTTAATATTTACCAAGATAAAAAAGACAAGTAAGAACCCTACAGCTCTTGACCTGAGATGAAAAAAAAATAAAACTACACTAAATTAAATTATAGTTTACCCATCAACAGTAATCCTCATCCATTGTAAGCCACATCGACATCTCAGATCTGTTTTTACCCGTGTCAGCTGAAGTGAAACTGACCGGGATCGGTGGCTGCATGGACAAGAGAGCTCTGCACAATAGGGATGATTGAGCCCAGGAGATGGTCCATTACAGAATAGCATTTAATGGCAACAAGAATTATTGCACTGCTTTGTAATTACCCAAGCATTGACTGTGTGTGTGTGTGTGTGTGTGTGTGAGCAGAAACGGCCACAGCGATTCTCTCACATTGCCAAATTGAAGAGAATCCCTTCATCAAAGACGCTTTTTCTTCAGTCTCTCACCCTCTTTTCTTTCCATGTCTCTCACTCTGAAGGAGGGGTAAGTGGTCATCAGCACTAACGTCTCTCTCTTGTGTCTGGAAGGTGGTTATCGCTGAGACCTCAATGGTCCAAGCTGATTATGGTCCTGATCCTGGCAAATCAACATTTGATTATAACGTCTGTGTGATGGCGCTGTGATAATCGGGCTCGTCTGATAATCAGAGGCAGTTGGTATTTTGTGAAGTGCATTATGGTCACCAGGACACTTGACACTGTCTCTGGTCTATTTGTTCTGCAGAAGAACGTTTGGGCTAAAATCACTGTATAAAGTGTGCTGTAGCACCTGGGACTGTTTATAGATCTAATATCCTCTCAGAATCCCAATATTTCTCTCTTTCTGTCTCTTTGTCAGTCAGAGGAACTTGGCTGAGATCACGGAGCTGATTCATACGGCCTTCCTGGTGCATCGTGGGATTGTGAATCTGAAGGAGTGGACGAACTCGGACGGCCCCCTCAAAGACATGCAGTTTGGGAACAAGATGGCTGTTCTGAGTGGCGATTTCCTGTTGGCGAACGCCTGCACGGGATTGGCCCAGCTCAATGACACCAAGGTACTAAATGAATGCAGTAAAAAGTCTTCAGGTTTTTCCATTGCCTGCTCTTCGCTTGTTCCATGCTCAGTAATGAAAGAAACCCTGCTTTGAGTTTGCTGTTGTAAAATTTGAGCCCAAATAATAATAAGTACACATTCCTAGCTACAGTATTTACACTACCATTCAAAGGTTTGAGAACAGTAAGATTTTTTTTTTTAAAGAAATTAATGCTTTTATTCAGCAGGATTGCATTAAATTGATCATTTGAAGACATTTATAATGTTATAAAATATTTCTATTTCAATTAAATGCTGTGCATTTGAATTTTCAGTTCATCAAGAATCTTGAAACAATGTATCAAGGTTTCTAGAAAAATAATTTTAAGCATCACAACAATTTATTTTATTTTATATTTTTATTATTTTTTCAGCTTTGCCATCAAAGGAATAAATTGCATTTGAATATGAATTAAAATAGTTATTAAAAATAGAAAACATTTATTCTAAATTGTAATAATATTTCAAAATATTGCTATTGTTACTGTATGTTTGATCAAGTAAATTCAAAGTTGGTGAGCATAATAAGAGCATTTTTTCTTAAAAAAAATAAAATAAAATAAAAAAGATTTTTCAGTTGTACTGTAGTGAGGTTGAGGACAGATTTCAGTTGTTTTTTTAACAATATATAAAAAAAACATAAACATTGACTGTTCATTATTTCTCAAAAAAGAGGGAAGTGTTTTTATTTACTTGTGTATTTTAATTCATTTATTTTGCATTTTAAGGATTAAGAAAAACATTACTATGAATAATTTATGCAACTGAGAACATCCCAATAATCCCCAAATAGAGGTTTTGTCAGATTTAGCTTACTAACTTGTACCAAAAATATAGTTAAATAAACAAACACTTCTCTTCATGCTGGAGGTGTGAGCCAGCTTTTTTCCATCACATTTGTGTTTTTATGCCAAACACTGAAAAAAATAATAATAATTTCACCGGTTTCTGACTTCCTTCTCAAAGACTTTGTTCTCCACGCTGTATGCTGTGTGTGTCCTCTCTTGCTAATTTCCATACACTTGCATTCTCCCTCATTCTCTTGCGCTCTTTATGTGTGTGCGTGACTGTGTGAGCATATGTCTCCTACACCCCTCATTAAGTGTCAGTGTTCTCCTCCAGCTCTAATTAGAGTCGCAGTCAAAGCACCGTCTAACTGCATGCGGCCAGCAGCCCTACTGCCTCGCTCCGCTCAGGGTTACAGCATCCCACTTGAGCATCTTTTTGAATATCTTACAGTGCTATGAATGGCCAGTGCAAAACATCAGGACATTTAAGAGCAGTATTTCCCAGCTTATTTTGTGTTATGCACCCCTAGAGTCCTATTGATTTTGGTCAAATACCTCTGAAAGGTTGTTACTTTTAACACAGAGGTGCTGTTCTTGCTGCTTGCTACTTAGGCTGGGCTTGAAATGAAAAGACCATCATAGGTTACTGAATTAAAATGCACTACATAGGCAGCAACAACATGCATCATATAAATGTCACAAGAGCTTTGACTTAATTAAGGGATAAATGCATAAAAATACAAAGCACACAAAATATTGGGTGCATATATATTTTTCATTGTTTTTTAAACTACACACTTTTTCAGTATAGCATGAATAAAAGTGTACATTACTGTTCAAAGGTTTGTGATCTGTAAGATTTTTTAGTGTTTTGAAAGTCTTATGTTCACCCAGACTGCATTTATTTGATTAAAACAGTACAGTAAAAACAGTAACATTATTATCACAATATTAATGGCAGTATTCTATTTCAATATACAGTACTCATAAGTTTACATAGCCCTTGCAGAATGTGCAAAACGTTACTAATTGAAACAAAATAAGGGATCATGAAAATCGCATGTTATTTTTTATTTAGTACTGTCCTGAATAAGCTATTTCACATAACACGTTTACATATACTCCACAAGACAAAATAATAACTGAATAATTGAAAAAAATAAAAAGGGTAATTGCAACTTTTTATTTCACAATTTTGACTTTTTTTTTTTCTCGCAATTGCAGGTTTACATCTCGCAATTAGGACTTTTTATTCTCAGAAATGTGAGTTTATATCTCTCAATTGTGATTTTACAAGTTAAGTCAGCCCATTCACACCAAGGACGATAACTATAAAGATAACGATGAAGATATAGTTCTAAAATATTAAATATTAATATCAATATTAAAGAATAGCAGAGTCCACACCACAACTATAACAATAAAGACAAAGAGAAACGATATCGTTGGAATCACTATCAAAACGATTTTTCACCAGCTGATGAACGATAAAAAAATGGACAGCCAATCAAAATCCATCCTGCTGTAACAAGCTCAAGAATTTAAAGTGGCAGACCCCTGTGCGCTTAGAATAAACAGACGATATCGTTCACTGGTGTGGATGGTAATATCGTTATCTTTATAGACGGTTTCAACGGCAACAACATAAACAAACGTTACTGCGCATGCGTGCTTTTGTGGCCCTAACTTAACTTCCGGTAGACTTCCAAATAGAATCAATAACAACAGCTAAATAGTCCCTGTAGTGTAGATTATTTCTGATAACCAACAAAATATTTTTACTGCGTAAATCAGATGGACTTATTGAAAATGCAAATTCATTCTCTGCCAGCAGGAGGTGCTTTAAAGCGGGTGAAACAGAGGTTTCCCCAGTAACTGCTGTACACAAAGCAGCGCTAAGCTCACAAACACTGCTTTATGAGACATAACATGTAAGATGAAATGAAAATGACATCGAAAATAGTAAAGATTTTTAAAGATAGAATTTTAAAGATAGTCTTCCTTCAGAAATACAGTGATATAAAAACACCGCGCCTCGTTTTGATTTTTTTAACGTGCAGTACGTGCTCATGATTTTTCAATGAAGCCTTTTGGAAAATCGGTCAGTTTTGATATTGTGATGAGCGCCACAGTATGGGAAACACATTACATAGCACCACCACCTGAGCCCAACATCAGTCTACTCATCACCTTCACTCTTGCGTAAGTCTGAAATTGCGAGTTTGTATTATGCAATCCCAAGAAAAAAAGTCAGAATTAAGAAATAAAAAGTCGCCATAGCCTTTTTAAATTTTTTTATTCAGTGGTGGTAACAGGCTTCCATATAAAATGTAATCCTTAACATTAAAAAAACATAAACATATAAACATAAACACTATTTATTTTAAAAACTGAATTTGTTTTTCATGTTTTTTTTTTTTTTTAAAGAAAGAACAGCATTTATTTGAAACTTTTTGGAACACATTTGGTTAATGTAACGCATTCTTGCTGAGTAACATTATGAGTTTTTTTTAAAGAAAGTGTATTGACCACTAAGTTTTGAACAGTAGTGTAATAAATCAACATTCTCACATAATTTGATTCTCTCATTTTATAAATGTACCAAGCTAAAGCAAATTCTTTTCCAGACTTGCTTATGTACACCTACATTGGGATTCACGGTTTTAGAGGAAATCACTTGTCATATCATAATATTACCAGACTAAGTAAAAAGGGATTTGCACTACAAACCCTAACATTTCATCTTTCTGTGTCTGGGTAACACACACAGACACACTCAGATGCACTAAGCGGGAGTATGCTGACAGGATCTGTCACCAAGTGCGGCTCTAGAATGCAGCTCTCCCCATGGAGGAAAACAAACTCTTTTCCTTCTGCATAGCCTCAGACATACACACGCACACTCAAACTCACTTTAATGTGTGCATGAGCGGACATGGAAATGACGGCAAGGCATTTAGATGATCAGCAGATTGTGGCGACTAATATAAATAACAGATTATGTGTTTTTTCTCAAGAGGAGCTCAGCATTCAGACAGCCAGACATCTTAGTTGGGACTCACACCTGATTTTGTCTGAATGTTTAATACACACTCTCTTTAGGTAGATGGTGTGGTGTAATATAGTGGGTTTAAGAGTAAGTATTGGCGTGTTCTATAGCACCTCCTGCTGGAAGACAGTGGAAATCTCTCACCTGTTTACTGTATTTCGATGCCTCAATGGCACCTCAATTCTAATTTTTTTTTTTTTTTGTCTGGTTCTGTCTAAATCTGTGATTTAAATATCACATAAAGATATATTTTGTCTCAAATTGTCACAAATTGACACTGCAACAATGATAGAACTTTTTTTAACAGACAGATGAAGACGTACACTACAGTTCAAAAGTTTGAAATCAGTAATTGTGTGTGTTTTAAAGAAAAAACTTTTATCCTGCAAGGATTACATTTACAATGTAACAAAATATTTCTAATTCAAATAAATGCTGTTCTTTTGAACTTTTTATTCATCAAATAAACCTATTAGTTTCCACAAAAATTGATAGTAAGAAATGTTTCTTGAGAAACATGAGAATGATTTCTAAAGGATAATGTGACACTGAAGACTGATGAAAATTCAGCTTTAGCATCACAGGAATAAATTCCATTTTAAAATATATTAAAATAGAAAACAGTCATTTTAAATTGTACTCATATTTTGTAATATTACTGTTTTTGCTATATTTGATGAAAAATACAAATCAGTCGCACTTTATTTTAAGGTCCAGTTCTCGCTATTAACAAACAATTAACTATGACTTTTACCTCAAACTACTAATTTGTTGCTTATTAATAGTTGTTAATAGTTATTAATGGTCATGCAGAATATATGCTTTATAAATACTAATAAACAGCCAATATGTTATTAATAGGCATGCTAATAAGCAAGTGCTCTTACCAACCCCAAACTTTCACACAGTGTTGTATATACACTAACACTAATACTAAGTAATAATTCTATACATTTAATTAAAAATAAATAATATGCAAAATGTAGTTTCATGGTCGGTTAGAAATATATATGCTTGACAAATTTTCTAAATTCAGTCGCCATTAGCAGCTGTGGACAGAAGGTCATTTTGAGCCTCGTTTTTAGTGAACACACACACATACTAAAGAGAGTGTGAGTAAAAATCCTTTTTTGTGTGAAACTGAACCTGTTGTTCAGCGAAGCATGATTAAAGCCACACACGCTCTGTTCTGACCCACTGAAGTAGTGACTGACTGACAGGATGTCCAGCCAATCAGAGATCAGATTCTTTAGCTGCCAGTCAAACTTCCACAGATGAATTTACAATTAGCAAAAGTGATTAAAAATATATTGTCAGTGCTCAGTTTTTAATAGTCCCTTGATGTAACTGACATTCACCCAGCCAGAACCGCCTGAACGCATCTTCCTCTTAAAGCTTCTGTCTATGTAAATGAGGGCGAGGCCCCTTTGCATTAGCGGTTCAGTTAGCGTGAGAGCATTAGCGGTGGAAATCAGACGTTCCCTCTCCGCAGCAAAGCGCTTTTTCCCCCTGATTGATCTGTATTATGTATCGCGGCCTTGAGTGGGATCCTGACTTAGTAGACTGTGTGTGTGTGTGAGAGTGAGAGAGAGTGGGATTCTGGCTCAACACTAGTATAAACGGTAAAGGGATCCGCGAGCGGCTGTCTCCTCTTTCTTCTCCTCACAGATTTGTCGGCGAAACATGACTCCGGCTGGATTTGGGAATGAGACGAGACGGAGGGAGGGCAGCTTATCTGATACTTTCCAAAAAAAGCCCCCCCACTTCTCTCTCTCATACACACACACACACACACACACATACACAAACTCACAAGAAAGACATAGACATACACAAACACACAGTTCAACCCCACATGCATTCTCTCACACACACTCACACGTGCATGCTTTAATTTCTCCGTGTGGAGTGTGTGAAGCCGCACATCTGGCTGCGCTATAGGGGCTCTCTGTCTTCTCTGGGCTCTGGGTAGAGGAGTCAAGTTCCTCACTGTTTCCTCAAAGATCTGGTTACTCAGAGGGCAGAGAGAAAAAGAGAGAGAAGGAAAGAGTGAGAAAAACAAAGTTTGAGAGAGAAAGTTTGGGGAACGGAGAGGAGTAACATAATATTAAATATGAGGAATAGCTGAGTGTCTGGATGGAAGGCCTCTGCTATTCTAGTTCCCTGGAGATTCTGCCTGTGGTCTTATGATTCAACAGGCAGGCCTTTCGGGACAAGAGGAAAAAGAATGAAGAAGGGTGAAAAAGAGGTGGAGAATGTAGCCTAGGGCGATGGATGGAAGGGATAGGAAAGCATGTGATTGAATGATAGAAAGAGCTGTCAGTGACTAAGTCCAGCTGACTGTTGTGGAGTAGATGTAACGGGATAGCGCCCTCCTCAGGAGCACTATAGTTACTACATGATCTAAAGGATACTTTAAAGCAAAAAATTAAAAATTCTGACATTATTTATTCAGTCTCATGCAATTCCAAACCTTTATGACTTACCTTCTGGGGAACACAAAAATGTAATTTTGATGTTTTGTATTGGCTCTTTTTAATTGTACTCAATGAGGAATAATGCTTTCAGCTTTCAAAGATGCAAAAACACTACCAAAGTTTTTTTGACTTTTGAATTCGTAGAACTAAAATTTAAGTTGCTGTTAACTAATAATCTTCCAATTTAGTCAGCTGTTGGAGCAGTCTGATTCACAAACAGATCATTTAGATTTATTTGTG